>NW_026970222.1:300000-377623 GCF_028390025.1 Pseudophryne corroboree | reverse complement strand
ATTCTAGAACTCCCAACATTCTATTTTGGAATTCTGCAACACCAACATTCTTTTTTTGAATTCTAGAACTACCAACATTCTTTTTTGAAATTTTAGAACCCCCAATATTCTATTTTGGAATTATAGAACTCCCAACATTCTCTTTTGGAATTCTGCAACACCAACATTCTATCTTGGAATTCTAGAACTCCCAACATTCTATTTTGAAATTCTAGAACTCCCAATATTCTATTTTGGAATTCTAGAATGCCCAACATTCTATTTTTAGTATTCTAGAACTCTTAACAGAATATTTTGGAATTCTAGAACTCCCAACATTCTTCTTTTAAAAAAAAAAAAATCTAGAACCCCAATATTCTATTTTGTAATTCTAGAACTCCCAACATTCTATTTTGGTATTCTAGAACTCCCAACATACTATTTTGGAATTCTAGAACTCCCAACATTCAATTTTGTAATTCTAGAACACCAACATTCCATTTTCGAATTCTAGAACTCCCAACATTCTATTTTGGAATTCTGCAACACCAACATTTTATCTTGGTATTCTAGAACTCCCAACATTCTATTTTGGAATTCTAGAACTACCAACATTCTATTTTGGAATTCTGCAACACAAACATTCTATTTTGGAATTCTAGAACTCTCAACATTCTATTTTGGAATTCTGGAACTCCCAACATTCTATTTTGGAATTCTAGAACTCCCAACATTCTATTTTAGTATTCTAGAACTCCCAACATTCTATTTTGGAATTCTGCAACACCAACATTCTATCTTGGAATTCTAGAACTCCTAACATTCTATTTTGGAATTCTAGAACTCCCAACATTCTATTTTGGAATTATAGAACTCCCAACATTCTATTTTAGTATTCTAGAACTCCCAACATTCTATTTTGGAATTCTGCAACACCAACATTCTATTTTGGAATTCTAGAACTCCCTACATTCTTTTTTGGAAATCTAGAACTCCTAACATTGTATTTTGGAATTCTAGAACACCAACATTCCATTTTCGAATTCTAGAACTCTCAACATTCTATTTTGGAATTCTAGAACTCCCAACATTCTATTTTGGAATTCTAGAACACCAACATTCCATTTTCGAATTCTAGAACTCCCAACATTCTATTTTGGAATTCTGCAACACCAACATTTTATCTTGGTATTCTAGAACTCCCAACATTCTATTTTGGAATTCTGCAACACAAACATTCTATTTTGGAATTCTAGAACTCTCAACATTCTATTTTGGAATTCTGGAACTCCCAACATTCTATTTTGGAATTATAGAACTCCCAACATTCTATTTTAGTATTCTAGAACTCCCAACATTCTATTTTGGAATTCTAGAACTAACAACATTCTATTGTGGAATTCATGAACTCCCAACATTCTATATAGGAATTCTAGAACTCCCAACATTCTATCTTGGACTTCTAGAACTCCCAATATTCTATTTTGGAATTCTAGAACTCCCAACATTATATTTTGGTATTCTAGAACTCTCAACATTCTATTTTAGTATTCTAGAACTCCTAACAGACTATTTTGGAATTCTAGAACTCCCAACATTCTATTTTGGTATTCTAGAACTCCCAACAAACAATTTTGGAATTCTAGAACTCCCAACATTCTATTTTGGAATTCTAGAACATCCAACATTCCATTTTCGAATTCTAGAACTCCCAACATTCTATTTTAGAATTATGCAACACCAACATTATATTTTGGAATTCTAGAACTACCAACATTCTAATTTGGAATTCTGCAACACCAACATTTTACCTTGGTATTCTAGAACTCCCAACATTCTATTTTAGTATTCTAGAACTCCAAACATACTATTTTTGGAATTCTAGAACTCCCAACATTCTTTTTGAAATTCTAGAGCTACCAACATTCTATTTTGGAATTTTAAAACTGTCAATATTCTATTTTGTAATTCTAGAACTCCCAACATTCTATTTTAGTATTCTAGAACTCCCAACATTCTATTTTGGAATTCTGCAACACCAACATTCTTTTTTTGAATTCTAGAACTACCAACTTTCTTTTTTGAAATTTTAGAACCCCCAATATTCTATTTTGGAATTCTAGAACTCCCAATATTCTATTTTGGAATTCTAGAATGCCCAACATTCTATTTTTAGTATTCTAGAACTCTTAACAGAATATTTTGGAATTCTAGAACTCCCAACATTCTTCTTTTTAAAAAAAAAAAAATCTAGAACCCCAATATTCTATTTTGTAATTCTAGAACTCCCAACATTCTATTTTGGTATTCTAGAACTCCCAACATACTATTTTGGAATTCTAGAACTCCCAACATTCTATTTTGTAATTCTAGAACACCAACATTCCATTTTCGAATTCTAGAACTCCCATCATTCTATTTTGGAATTCTGCAACACCAACATTTTATCTTGGTATTCTAGAACTCCCAACATTCTATTTTGGAATTCTAGAACTACCAACATTCTATTTTGGAATTCTGCAACACAAACATTCTATTTTGGAATTCTAGAACTCTCAACATTCTATTTTGGAATTCTGGAACTCCCAACATTCTATTTTGGAATTCTAGAACTCCCAACATTCTATTTTAGTATTCTAGAACTCCCAACATTCTATTTTGGAATTCTGCAACACCAACATTCTATCTTGGAATTCTAGAACTCCTAACATTCTATTTTGGAATTCTAGAACTCCCAACATTCTATTTTGGAATTATAGAACTCCCAACATTCTATTTTAGTATTCTAGAACTCCCAACATTCTATTTTGGAATTCTGCACAACCAACATTCTATTTTGGAATTCTAGAACTCCCTACCTTCTTTTTTGGAAATCTAGAACTCCTAACATTGTATTTTGGAATTCTAGAACTCCCAACATTCTATTTTGGAATTCTAGAACTCACAACACTCTATTTTGGAATTATAGAACTCCCAAAATTCTATTTTGGAATTCTGCAACACCTACATTTTATTTTGGTATTCTAGAACTACCAACATTCAATTTTAGTTTTCTTGAACTTATAACAGTGTATTTTGGAATTCTAGAACTCCCAATATTCTATTTTGGAATTATAGAACTCCCAACATTGTATTTTGGAATTCTGCAACACCAACATTCTATTTTGGAATTCTAGAACTCCCAACATTCTATTTTTAAATTCTAGAAATCCCAGCATTCTCTTTTGGAATTATGCAACACCCAACATTCAATCTTGGAATTCTAGAACTCCCAACATTCTATTTTGGAATTCTAGAACTCCCAACATTCTTCTTTTTAAAAAAAAAAAATCTAGAACCCCAATATTCTATTTTGTAATTCTAGAACTCCCAACATTCTATTTTGGTATTCTAGAACTCCCAACATACTATTTTGGAATTCTAGAACTCCCAACATTCTATTTTGTAATTCTAGAACACCAACATTCCATTTTCGAATTCTAGAACTCCCAACATTCTATTTTGGAATTCTGCAACACCAACATTTTATCTTGGTATTCTAGAACTCCCAACATTCTATTTTGGAATTCTATAACTCTCAATATTCTATTTTAGTATTCTAGAACCCCCAACATTCTATTTTGGAATTCTGCAACACCAACTTTCTATTTTGGAATTCTAGATCTCATAACATTCTATTTTGGAATTCTAGAACTCCCAACATTCTATTTTGGAATTCTGCAACACAAACATTCTATTTTGGAATTCTAGAACTCTCAACATTCTATTTTGGAATTCTAGAACTCCCAACATTCTATTTTAGTATTCTAGAACTCCCAACATTCTATTTTGGAATTCTGCAACACCAACATTCTATCTTGGAATTCTAGAACTCCCAACATTCTATTTTGGAATTCTAGAACTCCCAATATTCTATTTTGGAATTATAGAACTCCCAACATTCTATTTTAGTATTCTAGAACTCCCAACATTCTATTTTGGAAATCTGCAACACCAACATTCTATTTTGGAATTCGAGAACTCCCTACATTCTTTTTTGGAAATCTAGAACTCCCAACATTCTATTTTGGAAATCTGCAACACCAACATTCTATTTTGGAATTCGAGAACTCCCTACATTCTTTTTTGGAAATCTAGAATTCCTAACATTGTATTTTGGAATTCTAGAACTCCCAACATTCTATTTTGGAATTCTAGAACTCCCAACACTCTATTTTGGAATTCTAGAACTCCAAAAATTATATTTTGGAATTCTGCAACACCAACATTTTATTTTGGTATTCTAGAACTCCCAACATTCTATTTTGGAATTCTAGAACTCCCAATATTCTATTTTGGAATTATAGAACTCCCAACATTCTATTTTAGTATTCTAGAACTCCCAACATTCTATTTTGGAATTCTGCAACACCAACATTCTATTTTGGAATTCTAGAACTCCCTACATTCTTTTTTTGAAATCTAGAACTCCTAAAATTGTATTTTGGAATTCTAGAACTCCTAACAGACTATTTTGGAATTCTAGAACTCCCAACACTCTATTTTGGAATTCTAGAACTCCCAAAATTCTATTTTGGAATTCTGCAACACCAACATTTTATTTTGGTATTCTAGAACTACCAACATTCAATTTTAGTTTTCTTGAACTTATAACAGTGTATTTTGGAATTCTAGAACTCCCAATATTCTATTTTGGAATTCTAGAACTCCCAACATTCTTTTTTGGAATTCAAGAACTACCAACATTCTATTTTGAAATTCTACCACACCAACATTCTATCCTGGAATTCTAGAATTTTCAACATTTTATCTTGGAATTCTAGAACTCCCAACATTCTATTTTAGTATTCTAGAACTCTCATCATTCTATTTTGGAATTCTTGAACTCCTAACATTCTATTTTGGAATTATAGAACTCCCAACATTCTATTTTGGAATTCTGCAACACCAACATTCTATTTTGGAATTCTAGAACTCCCAACATTCTATTTTGAAATTCTAGAAATCCCAGCATTCTATTTTGGAATTATGCAACACCCAACATTCAATCTTGGAATTCTAGAACTCCCAACATTCTATTTTGGAATTCTAGAACTCCCAACATTCTATTTTGGAATTATTGAATTCCCAACATTCTATTTTGGAATTCTATAACTCTCAATATTCTATTTTAGTATTCTAGAACTCCCAACATTCTATTTTGGAATTCTGCAACACCAACTTTCTATTTTGGAATTCTAGATCTCATAACATTCTATTTTGGAATTCTAGAACTCCCAACATTCTATTTTGGAATTCTAGAACTCCCAACATTCTATTTTGTAATTCTAGAACTCACAACATTTTATTTTGGAATTCTGCAACACCAACATACTATCTTGGAATTCTAGAACTCCCAGCATTCTATTTTGGACTTCTAGAACTCCCAACATTCTATTTTGGAATTTTAGAACTCCCAACATTCTATCTTGGAATTCTGCAACACCAACATTTTATTTTGGTATTCTAGAACTCCCATCATTCTATTTTAGTATTCTAGAACTCTCAACATTATATTTTGGAATTCTTGAACTCCACTAAACTTGGTGTTTAACACGTGAAGGAAAAATGAGTTTCAAAAGCTGATAGCCAGAAATGTATATACGTTACAGGTACACCACCAATTTTCTGGCATCCTCAAGTGCCATGCCGGATTATCGATTTTGCCGGATTAATGGTGGAAATAATTGGTGCACAGCCTGCACTCATGTTTAATACTTATCTCTCTGTAGTTCCGCATCAGCGCTGAAGCACAAGCACAAACCACTAGGAGAAAGAAACGGAGGCCATTTTCCTGGTGATTTGTGCGTGTACAGTAGAGAAATCACTGGGAACATGGCAGAGATCTATGCAATGCCAGAGTTTTCTGCACTACAGAAAGAAGGGGGCCTGCATGGAATCTGCAGATGGTCCCCTCCTCTTTTAAGCCGCCACTGGCGCTTGTATGATGTGACAGAACTAAAACCATATTTGCTATCATAGGGGGATGTAGTCAGGATAGTAACCACAGACTCCTGATGGTCAGAATCCCATCAGATCCAAATGGTAAGTACAGGGTTCAGGTTAGGGTTAGGCACTAGGGGGAGGGTTAGACTGTGGGAGGTGTGGTTTAGGGATAGGGGTAGATTTACAATACTTACCAGGATCCATGGGGATTTGGGCTGTCGGGATGCACTGTCAGCACCCTGACCATGTGGCTTGTGAATGCTGGAATTTAATTTCCAACCTACTGGCTGCTGCAAGTCAGCTGCATCAGGCAGTGTTTGCAATCCTTGTCTGGCTGAACAGAGAAACATCTCCACCCAAGAAAAGAAACACAAATATTTTGGCCCACACATTGAAATATTTCACAGTGTATGCCCATAATATCTGATGCCTGTCAAGCTGTCAGCCCTCCAGATAAATTTGCTGTCAGTCTGACAACCATCTTTTCTGACCATGTACAGTATGTCCAGAAAAATAGTTGTTAGTACTAGGATGATAAAATTCTATATAAAGTAGGGATGAGCGGGTTCGGTTCATCGAGATCTGAACCCCCCCGAACCTCACATGCTTTACATGGGTCCGAGGCAGCCTCGAATCCTCCCACCTTACTCGCAAAACCCAAACGAGGCAAAACATCATCATCCCGCTGTCGTATTCTTGCAAGATTCGTATTCCATATAAAGAGCCGTGCGTCGCCGCCATTTTCACTTGTGCATTGTAGATTGAGCAGAGAGGACGTGGCTACGTTCTCTGCCTGAATAGCCCAATATCAGCTCAATATCTGTGCTCAGTATCAGTGCTGCATTGTGGTGAGCAGTATACTACAGTACAATTGTCCACTGCTATATCTTGCTGTTCTGGGTCAGTTCTAGTATCCTGAACAGTGCTCAATATCTGTGCTCAGTATCAGTGCTGCATTGTGGTGACCAGTATATAGTAGTACGGTACAGTAGTTCATTGCTGTATCTTACTGTTCCGTGTCAGTTCTAGTATCCTGAACAGTGCTCAATATCTGTGCTCAGTATCAGTGCTGCATTGTGGTGACCAGTATATAGTAGTACAGTACAGTAGTCCATTGCTGTATCTTGCTGCTACGTGTCAGTTCTAGTATCCTCATCAGTGCTTAATATATGTGCTCAGTATCAGTGCTGCATTGTGGTGACCGGGTATATAGTAGTACAGTACAATTGTCCATTGCTGTATCTTGCTGCTCCGTGTCAGTTCTAGTATCCTCATCAGTGCTCAATATCTGTGCTCAGTATCAGTGCTGCATTGTGGTGACCAGTATATAGTAGTACAGTACAGTAGTCCATTGCTGTATCTTGCTGCTCCATGTCAGTTCTAGTATCCTGAACAGTGCTCAATATCTGTGCTCAGTATCAGTGCTGCATTAGGGTGACTAGTATATAGTAGAATAGTACAGTAGTCCATTGCTGTATCTTGCTGCTCCGTGTCAGTACTAGTATCCTGAACAGGCTCAATATCTTTGCTCAGTATCAGTGCTACATTGTGGTGACCAGTATATAATACTGCAGTACAAAAGTCCATTGCTGTATCTTGCTGCTCCGTGTCAGTTCTAGTATCTTGAACAGTGCTCAATATCTGTGCTCAGTATCAGTGCTGCATTGTGCTAACCAGTATATAATACTACAGTACAGTAGTCCAGTGTTGTTCTCACTGCCCAGTGTCAGTTCTAGTATCCCCATCAGTGCTCATTATCACTACTCATTGTCTTGTGCTGCATTGTGGTGACTAAAAGTCCAGAGTCTTGTGCAGCATCTTGCTGCTGTAGGGTGCTGTGGTAGTGTCCTGTCACTGTGCATAGGTAATCATCATAATTCCAGTCACAGTGGTATCTGGTATCTATCTAGTGGTATCTAATTCCAAACATCACTGCCGTCTAATTCCAGATATATTACTGGCATATAACTCCACACATTAAAAAAATGGAGAATAAAAATGTGGAGGGTAAAATAGGGAAAGATCAAGATCCACATGCACCTAGTGCTGAAGCTGCTGCCACTAGTCATGGCAGAGACGATGAAATGCCATCAACGTCATCTGCCAAGGCAAATTAAAGATGTCACTGTTGAAGTACACCAGGATGAGGATATGGGTGTTGCTGGTGCTGAGGAGGAAATTGACAGGGAGGATTCTGATGGAGAGGTGGTTTGTTTAAGTCAGGCACCCGGGGAGACACCTGTTATCTGTGGGATGAATAAGGCCATTGACATACCTGGTCAAAATACAAAAAAATCACCTCTTCGGTGTGGAATTATTTCAACAGAAATGCGGACAACTGGTGTCAAGCTGTGTGTTGCCTTTGTCAAGCTCTAATAAGTAGGGGTAAGGACGTTAACCACCTAGGAACATCCTTCGTTATATGTCACCTGGAGCACATTCATCAGAAGTTATTGACAAGTTCAAAAACTTTGGGTGACAGCGGAAGCAGTCCACTGACAACTAAATCCCTTCTTCCTCTTGTACCCAAGCTCCTGCAAACCACACCACCAACTCCATCAGTGTCAATTTCCTCCTTAGACAGGAACACCAATAGTCCTGCAGGCCATGTCACTGGCAAGTCTGACGTGTCCTCTCCTAACTGGGATTCCTCCGATGGATCCTTGAGTGTAACGCCTACTGCTGCTGGTGCTTCTGTTGTTGCTGCTGGGAGTTGATCGTCATCCCAGAGGGGAAGTCGGAAGACCACTTGTACTACTTCCAGTAAGCAATTGACTGTCCAACAGTCCTTTGCGAGGAAGATGAAATATCACAGCAGTCATCCTGTTGCAAAGCAGATAACTCAGGTCTTGACAACTATGTTGGTGTTAGACGTGCGTCCGGTATCCGCCGTTAGTTCACAGGGACTTAGAGAATTGCTTGAGGTAGTGTGTCCGCAGTACCAAATACAATCTAGGTTCCACTTCTCTATGCAGGCGATACCGAGAATGTACACAGACGTCAGAAAAAGAGTCGCCAGTGTCCTAATAAATGCAGTTGTACCCAATGTCCACTTAACCACGGACATGTGGATAAGTGGAGCAGGGCAGACTAATGACTATATGACTGTGACAGCCCACTGGGTAGATTTATTGCCTCCAACAGCAACAACAGCAGCGGCGGCACCAGTAGCAGCATCTCACAAATGCCAACTCGTTCCTAGCAGGCTACGCTTTATATCACCGCTTTCCATAAGAGGCGCACAGCTGACAACCTCTTACGGAAACTGAGGAACATCATTGCAAATTGGTTTACCCCAATTGGACTCTCCTGGGGGTTTGTGACATCAGACAACGCCACCAATATTGTCCGTGCATTTTCGAATTCTAGAACTCCCAACATTCTATTTTAGAATTCTGCAACACCAACATTATATTTTGGAATTCTAGAACTACCAACATTCTAATTTGGAATTCTGCAACACCAACATTTTACCTTGGTATTCTAGAACTCCCAACATTCTATTTTAGTATTCTAGAACTCCTAACATACTATTTTTGGAATTCTAGAACTCCCAACATTCTTTTTGAAATTCTAGAGCTACCAACATTCTATTTTGGAATTTTAAAACTGTCAATATTCTATTTTGTAATTCTAGAACTCCCAACATTCTATTTTAGTATTCTAGAACTCCCAACATTCTATTTTGGAATTCTGCAACACCAACATTCTTTTTTTGAATTCTAGAACTACCAACATTCTTTTTTGAAATTTTAGAACCCCCAATATTCTATTTTGGAATTCTAGAACTCCCAACATTCTCTTTTGGAATTCTGCAACACCAACATTCTATCTTGGAATTCTAGAACTCCCAACATTCTATTTTGGAATTCTAGAACTCCCAATATTCTATTTTGGAATTCTAGAATGCCCAACATTCTATTTTTAGTATTCTAGAACTCTTAACAGAATATTTTGGAATTCTAGAACTCCCAACATTCTATTTTGGAATTCTGGAATTCCCAACATTCTATTTTGGAATTCTAGAACTCCCAACATTCTATTTTAGTATTCTAGAACTCCCAACATTCTATTTTGGAATTCTGCAACACCAACATTCTACCTTGGAATTCTAGAACTCCTAACATTCTATTTTGGAATTCTAGAACTCCCAACATTCTATTTTGGAATTATAGAACTCCCAACATTCTATTTTAGTATTCTAGAACTCCCAACATTCTATTTTGGAATTCTGCAACACCAACATTCTATTTTGGAATTCTAGAACTCCCTACATTCTTTTTTGGAAATCTAGAACTCCTAACATTGTATTTTGGAATTCTAGAACACCAACATTCCATTTTCGAATTCTAGAACTCTCAACATTCTATATAGGAATTCTAGAACTCCCAACATTCTATCTTTGACTTCTAGAACTCCCAATATTCTATTTTGGAATTCTAGAACTCCCAACATTATATTTTGGTATTCTAGAACTCTCAACATTCTATTTTGGAATTCTGCAACACCAACATTATATCTTGGTATTCTAGAACTCCCAACATTCTATTTTTAGTATTCTAGAACTCTTAACAGAATATTTTGGAATTCTAGAACTCCCAACATTCTTCTTTTAAAAAAAAAATCTAGAACCCCAATATTCTATTTTGTAATTCTAGAACTCCCAACATTCTATTTTGGTATTCTAGAACTCCCAACATACTATTTTGGAATTCTAGAACTCCCAACATTCTATTTTGTAATTCTAGAACACCAACATTCCATTTTCGAATTCTAGAACTCCCAACATTCTATTTTGGAATTCTGCAACACCAACATTTTATCTTGGTATTCGAGAACTCCCAACATTCTATTTTGGAATTCTAGAACTACCAACATTCTATTTTGGAATTCTGCGACACAAACATTCTATTTTGGAATTCTAGAACTCTCAACATTCTATTTTGGAATTCTGGAACTCCCAACATTCTATTTTGGAATTCTAGAACTCCCAACATTCTATTTTAGTATTCTAGAACTCCCAACATTCTATTTTGGAATTCTGCAACACCAACATTCTATCTTGGAATTCTAGAACTCCTAACATTCTATTTTGGAATTCTAGAACTCCAAACATTCTATTTTGGAATTATAGAACTCCCAACATTCTATTTTAGTATTCTAGAACTCCCAACATTCTATTTTGGAATTCTGCAACACCAACATTCTATTTTGGAATTCTAGAACTCCCTACATTCTTTTTTTGGAAATCTAGAACTCCTAACATTGTATTTTGGAATTCTAGAACACCAACATTCAATTTTCGAATTCTAGAACTCTCAACATTCTATATAGGAATTCTAGAACTCCCAACATTCTATCTTGGACTTCTAGAACTCCCAACATTCTATTTTGGAATTCTGCAACACCAACATTTTATCTTGGTATTCGAGAACTCCCAACATTCTATTTTGGAATTCTAGAACCCCAATATTCTATTTTGTAATTCTAGAACTCCCAACATTCTATTTTGGTATTCTAGAACTCCCAACATACTATTTTGGAATTCTAGAACTCCCAACATTCTATTTTGTAATTCTAGAACACCAACATTCCATTTTCGAATTCTAGAACTCCCAACATTCTATTTTGGAATTCTGCAACACCAACATTTTATCTTGGTATTCGAGAACTCCCAACATTCTATTTTGGAATTCTAGAACTACCAACATTCTATTTTGGAATTCTGCGACACAAACATTCTATTTTGGAATTCTAGAACTCTCAACATTCTATTTTGGAATTCTGGAACTCCCAACATTCTATTTTGGAATTCTAGAACTCCCAACATTCTATTTTAGTATTCTAGAACTCCCAACATTCTATTTTGGAATTCTGCAACACCAACATTCTATCTTGGAATTCTAGAACTCCTAACATTCTATTTTGGAATTCTAGAACTCCAAACATTCTATTTTGGAATTATAGAACTCCCAACATTCTATTTTAGTATTCTAGAACTCCCAACATTCTATTTTGGAATTCTGCAACACCAACATTCTATTTTGGAATTCTAGAACTCCCTACATTCTTTTTTTGGAAATCTAGAACTCCTAACATTGTATTTTGGAATTCTAGAACACCAACATTCAATTTTCGAATTCTAGAACTCTCAACATTCTATATAGGAATTCTAGAACTCCCAACATTCTATCTTGGACTTCTAGAACTCCCAATATTCTATTTTGGAATTCTAGAACTCCCAATATTCTATTTTGGAATTCTAGAACTCCCAACATTCTATTTTTAGTATTCTAGAACTCTTAACAGAATATTTTGGAATTCTAGAACTCCCAACATTCTTCTTTTTAAAAAAAAAAAAAATCTAGAACCCCAATATTCTATTTTGTCATTCTAGAACTCCCAACATTCTATTTTGGTATTCTAGAACTCCCAACATACTATTTTGGAATTCTAGAACTCCTAACATTCTATTTTGTAATTCTAGAACACCAACATTCCATTTTCGAATTCTAGAACTCCCAACATTCTATTTTGGAATTCTGCAACACCAACATTTTATCTTGGTATTCTAGAACTCCCAACATTCTATTTTGGAATTCTAGAACTACCAACATTCTATTTTGGAATTCTGCGACACAAACATTCTATTTTGGAATTCTAGAACTCTCAACATTCTATTTTGGAATTCTGGAACTCCCAACATTCTATTTTGGAATTCTAGAACTCCCAACATTCTATTTTAGTATTCTAGAACTCCCAACATTCTATTTTGGAATTCTGCAACACCAACATTCTATCTTGGAATTCTAGAACTCCTAACATTCTATTTTGGAATTCTAGAACTCCCAACATTCTATTTTGGAATTATAGAACTCCCAACATTCTATTTTAGTATTCTAGAACTCCCAACATTCTATTTTGGAATTCTGCAACACCAACATTCTATTTTGGAATTCTAGAACTCCCTACATTCTTTTTTTGGAAATCTAGAACTCCTAACATTGTATTTTGGAATTCTAGAACACCAACATTCAATTTTCGAATTCTAGAACTCTCAACATTCTATATAGGAATTCTAGAACTCCCAACATTCTATCTTGGACTTCTAGAACTCCCAATATTCTATTTTGGAATTCTAGAACTCCCAATATTCTATTTTGGAATTCTAGAACTCCCAACATTCTATTTTTAGTATTCTAGAACTCTTAACAGAATATTTTGGAATTCTAGAACTCCCAACATTCTTCTTTTTAAAAAAAAAAAAATCTAGAACCCCAATATTCTATTTTGTCATTCTAGAACTCCCAACATTCTATTTTGGTATTCTAGAACTCCCAACATACTATTTTGGAATTCTAGAACTCCTAACATTCTATTTTGTAATTCTAGAACACCAACATTCCATTTTCGAATTCTAGAACTCCCAACATTCTATTTTGGAATTCTGCAACACCAACATTTTATCTTGGTATTCTAGAACTCCCAACATTCTATTTTGGAATTCTAGAACTACCAACATTCTATTTTGGAATTCTGCGACACAAACATTCTATTTTGGAATTCTAGAACTCTCAACATTCTATTTTGGAATTCTGGAACTCCCAACATTCTATTTTGGAATTCTAGAACTCCCAACATTCTATTTTAGTATTCTAGAACTCCCAACATTCTATTTTGGAATTCTGCAACACCAACATTCTATCTTGGAATTCTAGAACTCCTAACATTCTATTTTGGAATTCTAGAACTCCCAACATTCTATTTTGGAATTATAGAACTCCCAACATTCTATTTTAGTATTCTAGAACTCCCAACATTCTATTTTGGAATTCTAGAACTCCCTACATTCTTTTTTTGGAAATCTAGAACTCCTAACATTGTATTTTGGAATTCTAGAACACCAACATTCCATTTTCGAATTCTAGAACTCTCAACATTCTATATAGGAATTCTAGAACTCCCAACATTCTATCTTGGACTTCTAGAACTCCCAATATTCTATTTTGGAATTCTAGAACTCCCAACATTATATTTTGGTATTCTAGAACTCTCAACATTCTATTTTGGAATTCTGCAACACCAACATTATATCTTGGTATTCTAGAACTCCAAACATTCTATTTTGGAATTCTAGAACTCCCAACATTCTATTTTGGAATTCTAGAACTCGCAATATTCTATTTTGGAATTCTAGAACTCCCAATATTCTATTTTGGAATTCTAGAACTCCCAACATTCTATTTTAGTATTCTGGAACTCCTAACAGACTATTTTGGAATTCTAGAACTCCCAACATTCTATTTTGGTATTCTAGAACTCCCAACAAACAATTTTGGAATTCTAGAACTCCCAACATTCTATTTTGGAATTCTAGAACATCCAACATTCCATTTTCGAATTCTAGAACTCCCAACATTCTATTTTAGAATTCTGCAACACCAACATTATATTTTGGAATTCTAGAACTACCAACATTCTAATTTGGAATTCTGCAACACCAACATTTTACCTTGGTATTCTAGAACTCCCAACATTCTATTTTAGTATTCTAGAACTCCTAACATTCTATCTTGGACTTCTAGAACTCCCAATATTCTATTTTGGAATTCTAGAACTCCCAATATTCTATTTTGGAATTCTAGAACTCCCAACATTCTATTTTTAGTATTCTAGAACTCTTAACAGAATATTTTGGAATTCTAGAACTCCCAACATTCTTCTTTTTAAAAAAAAAAAAATCTAGAACCCCAATATTCTATTTTGTCATTCTAGAACTCCCAACATTCTATTTTGGTATTCTAGAACTCCCAACATACTATTTTGGAATTCTAGAACTCCTAACATTCTATTTTGTAATTCTAGAACACCAACATTCCATTTTCGAATTCTAGAACTCCCAACATTCTATTTTGGAATTCTGCAACACCAACATTTTATCTTGGTATTCTAGAACTCCCAACATTCTATTTTGGAATTCTAGAACTACCAACATTCTATTTTGGAATTCTGCGACACAAACATTCTATTTTGGAATTCTAGAACTCTCAACATTCTATTTTGGAATTCTGGAACTCCCAACATTCTATTTTGGAATTCTAGAACTCCCAACATTCTATTTTAGTATTCTAGAACTCCCAACATTCTATTTTGGAATTCTGCAACACCAACATTCTATCTTGGAATTCTAGAACTCCTAACATTCTATTTTGGAATTCTAGAACTCCCAACATTCTATTTTGGAATTATAGAACTCCCAACATTCTATTTTAGTATTCTAGAACTCCCAACATTCTATTTTGGAATTCTGCAACACCAACATTCTATTTTGGAATTCTAGAACTCCCTACATTCTTTTTTTGGAAATCTAGAACTCCTAACATTGTATTTTGGAATTCTAGAACACCAACATTCCATTTTCGAATTCTAGAACTCTCAACATTCTATATAGGAATTCTAGAACTCCCAACATTCTATCTTGGACTTCTAGAACTCCCAATATTCTATTTTGGAATTCTAGAACTCCCAACATTATATTTTGGTATTCTAGAACTCTCAACATTCTATTTTGGAATTCTGCAACACCAACATTATATCTTGTATTCTAGAACTCCAAACATTCTATTTTGGAATTCTAGAACTCCCAACATTCTATTTTGGAATTCTAGAACTCGCAATATTCTATTTTGGAATTCTAGAACTCCCAATATTCTATTTTGGAAATCTAGAACTCCCAACATTCTATTTTAGTATTCTGGAACTCCTAACAGACTATTTTGGAATTCTAGAACTCCCAACATTCTATTTTGGTATTCTAGAACTCCCAACAAACAATTTTGGAATTCTAGAACTCCCAACATTCTATTTTGGAATTCTAGAACATCCAACATTCCATTTTCGAATTCTAGAACTCCCAACATTCTATTTTAGAATTCTGCAACACCAACATTATATTTTGGAATTCTAGAACTACCAACATTCTAATTTGGAATTCTGCAACACCAACATTTTACCTTGGTATTCTAGAACTCCCAACATTCTATTTTAGTATTCTAGAACTCCTAACATACTATTTTTGGAATTCTAGAACTCCCAACATTCTTTTTGAAATTCTAGAGCTACCAACATTCTATTTTGGAATTTTAAAACTGTCAATATTCTATTTTGTAATTCTAGAACTCCCAACATTCTTTTTTTGAATTCTAGAACTACCAACATTCTTTTTTGAAATTTTAGAACCCCCAATATTCTATTTTGGAATTCTAGAACTCCCAACATTCTCTTTTGGAATTATATAACTCCCAACATTCTATTTTGGTATTCTAGAACTCCCAACATACTATTTTGGAATTCTAGATCTCCCAACATTCTATTTTGTAATTCTAGAACACCAACATTCCATTTTCGAATTCTAGAACTCCCAACATTCTATTTTGGAATTCTGCAACACCAACATTTTATCTTGGTATTCTAGAACTCCCAACATTCTATTTTGGAATTCTGCAACACAAACATTCTATTTTGGAATTCAAGAACTCTCAACATTCTATTTTGGAATTCTGGAACTCCCAACATTCTATTTTGGAATTATAGAACTCCCAACATTCTATTTTAGTATTCTAGAACTCCCAACATTCTATTTTGGAATTCTAGAACTAACAACATTCTATTGTGGAATTCATGAACTCCCAACATTCTATATAGGAATTCTAGAACTCCCAACATTCTATCTTGGACTTCTAGAACTCCCAATATTCTATTTTGGAATTCTAGAACTCCCAACATTATATTTTGGTATTTTAGAACTCTCAACATTCTATTTTGGAATTCTGCAACACCAACATTATATCTTGGTATTCTAGAACTCCAAACATTCTATTTTGGAATTCTAGAACTCCCAACATTCTATTTTGGAATTCTAGAACTCGCAATATTCTATTTTGGAATTCTAGAACTCCCAATATTCTATTTTGGAATTCTAGAACTCCCAACATTCTATTTTAGTATTCTAGAACTCCTAACTGACTATTTTGGAATTCTAGAACTCCCAACATTCTATTTTGGTATTCTAGAACTCCCAACAAACAATTTTGGAATTCTAGAACTCCCAACATTCTATTTTGGAATTCTAGAACATCCAACATTCCATTTTCGAATTCTAGAACTCCCAACATTCTATTTTAGAATTCTGCAACACCAACATTATATTTTGGAATTCTAGAACTACCAACATTCTAATTTGGAATTCTGCAACACCAACATTTTACCTTGGTATTCTAGAACTCCCAACATTCTATTTTAGTATTCTAGAACTCCTAACATACTATTTTTGGAATTCTAGAACTCCCAACATTCTTTTTGAAATTCTAGAGCTACCAACATTCTATTTTGGAATTTTAAAACTGTCAATATTCTATTTTGTAATTCTAGAACTCCCAACATTCTATTTTAGTATTCTAGAACTCCCAACATTCTATTTTGGAATTCTGCAACACCAACATTCTTTTTTTGAATTCTAGAACTACCAACATTCTTTTTTGAAATTTTAGAACCCCCAATATTCTATTTTGGAATTCTAGAACTCCCAACATTCTCTTTTGGAATTCTGCAACACCAACATTCTATCTTGGAATTCTAGAACTCCCAACATTCTATTTTGGAATTCTAGAACTCCCAATATTCTATTTTGGAATTCTAGAATGCCCAACATTCTATTTTTAGTATTCTAGAACTCTTAACAGAATATTTTGGAATTCTAGAACTCCCAACATTCTATTTTGGAATTCTGGAATTCCCAACATTCTATTTTGGAATTCTAGAACTCCCAACATTCTATTTTAGTATTCTAGAACTCCCAACATTCTATTTTGGAATTCTGCAACACCAACATTCTATCTTGGAATTCTAGAACTCCTAACATTCTATTTTGGTATTCTAGAACTCCCAACATACTATTTTGGAATTCTAGAACTCCCAACATTCTATTTTGTAATTCTAGAACACCAACATTCCATTTTCGAATTCTAGAACTCCCAACATTCTATTTTGTAATTCTAGAACACCAACATTCCATTTTCGAATTCTAGAACTCCCAACATTCTATTTTGGAATTCTGCAACACCAACATTTTATCTTGGTATTCTAGAACTCCCAACATTCTATTTTGGAATTCTAGAACTACCAACATTCTATTTTGGAATTCTGCGACACAAACATTCTATTTTGGAATTCTAGAACTCTCAACATTCTATTTTGGAATTCTGGAACTCCCAACATTCTATTTTGGAATTCTAGAACTCCCAACATTCTTTTTTGAAATTTTAGAACCCCCAATATTCTATTTTGGAATTCTAGAACTCCCAACATTCTCTTTTGGAATTCTGCAACACCAACATTCTATCTTGGAATTCTAGAACTCCCAACATTCTATTTTGGAATTCTAGAACTCCCAATATTCTATTTTGGAATTCTAGAATGCCCAACATTCTATTTTTAGTATTCTAGAACTCTTAACAGAATATTTTGGAATTCTAGAACTCCCAACATTCTATTTTGGAATTCTGGAATTCCCAACATTCTATTTTGGAATTCTAGAACTCCCAACATTCTATTTTAGTATTCTAGAACTCCCAACATTCTATTTTGGAATTCTGCAACACCAACATTCTATCTTGGAATTCTAGAACTCCTAACATTCTATTTTGGTATTCTAGAACTCCCAACATACTATTTTGGAATTCTAGAACTCCCAACATTCTATTTTGTAATTCTAGAACACCAACATTCCATTTTCGAATTCTAGAACTCCCAACATTCTATTTTGTAATTCTAGAACACCAACATTCCATTTTCGAATTCTAGAACTCCCAACATTCTATTTTGGAATTCTGCAACACCAACATTTTATCTTGGTATTCTAGAACTCCCAACATTCTATTTTGGAATTCTAGAACTACCAACATTCTATTTTGGAATTCTGCGACACAAACATTCTATTTTGGAATTCTAGAACTCTCAACATTCTATTTTGGAATTCTGGAACTCCCAACATTCTATTTTGGAATTCTAGAACTCCCAACATTCTATTTTAGTATTCTAGAACTCCCAACATTCTATTTTGGAATTCTGCAACACCAACATTCTATCTTGGAATTCTAGAACTCCTAACATTCTATTTTGGAATTCTAGAACTCCAAACATTCTATTTTGGAATTATAGAACTCCCAACATTCTATTTTAGTATTCTAGAACTCCCAACATTCTATTTTGGAATTCTGCAACACCAACATTCTATTTTGGAATTCTAGAACTCCCTACATTCTTTTTTTGGAAATCTAGAACTCCTAACATTGTATTTTGGAATTCTAGAACACCAACATTCCATTTTCGAAATCTAGAACTCTCAACATTCTATATAGGAATTCTAGAACTCCCAACATTCTATCTTGGACTTCTAGAACTCCCAATATTCTATTTTGGAATTCTAGAACTCCCAACATTCTATTTTTAGTATTCTAGAACTCTTAACAGAATATTTTGGAATTCTAGAACTCCCAACATTCTTCTTTTTAAAAAAAAAAATCTAGAACCCCAATATTCTATTTTGTAATTCTAGAACTCCCAACATTCTATTTTGGTATTCTAGAACTCCCAACATACTATTTTGGAATTCTAGAACTCCTAACATTCTATTTTGTAATTCTAGAACACCAACATTCCATTTTCGAATTCTAGAACTCCCAACATTCTATTTTGGAATTCTGCAACACCAACATTTTATCTTGGTATTCTAGAACTCCCAACATTCTATTTTGGAATTCTAGAACTACCAACATTCTATTTTGGAATTCTGCGACACAAACATTCTATTTTGGAATTCTAGAACTCTCAACATTCTATTTTGGAATTCTGGAACTCCCAACATTCTATTTTGGAATTCTAGAACTCCCAACATTCTATTTTAGTATTCTAGAACTCCCAACATTCTATTTTGGAATTCTGCAACACCAACATTCTATCTTGGAATTCTAGAACTCCTAACATTCTATTTTGGAATTCTAGAACTCCCAACTTTCTATTTTGGAATTATAGAACTCCCAACATTCTATTTTAGTATTCTAGATCTCCCAACATTCTATTTTGGAATTCTGCAACACCAACATTCTATTTTGGAATTCTAGAACTCCCTACATTCTTTTTTTGGAAATCTAGAACTCCTAACATTGTATTTTGGAATTCTAGAACACCAACATTCCATTTTCGAATTCTAGAACTCTCAACATTCTATATAGGAATTCTAGAACTCCCAACATTCTATCTTGGACTTCTAGAACTCCCAATATTCTATTTTGGAATTCTAGAACTCCCAACATTATATTTTGGTATTCTAGAACTCTCAACATTCTATTTTGGAATTCTGCAACACCAACATTATATCTTGGTATTCTAGAACTCCAAACATTCTATTTTGGAATTCTAGAACTCCCAACATTCTATTTTGGAATTCTAGAACTCGCAATATTCTATTTTGGAATTCTAGAACTCCCAATATTCTATTTTGGAATTCTAGAACTCCCAACATTCTATTTTAGTATTCTGGAACTCCTAACAGACTATTTTGGAATTCTAGAACTCCCAACATTCTATTTTGGTATTCTAGAACTCCCAACAAACAATTTTGGAATTCTAGAACTCCCAACATTCTATTTTGGAATTCTAGAACATCCAACATTCCATTTTCGAATTCTAGAACTCCCAACATTCTATTTTAGAATTCTGCAACACCAACATTATATTTTGGAATTCTAGAACTACCAACATTCTAATTTGGAATTCTGCAACACCAACATTTTACCTTGGTATTCTAGAACTCCCAACATTCTATTTTAGTATTCTAGAACTCCTAACATTCTATCTTGGACTTCTAGAACTCCCAATATTCTATTTTGGA
The DNA here is from genome assembly GCF_028390025.1 of Pseudophryne corroboree. Lineage (NCBI taxonomy): Eukaryota > Metazoa > Chordata > Amphibia > Anura > Myobatrachidae > Pseudophryne > Pseudophryne corroboree. The sequence goes on along the minus strand of NW_026970222.1, from coordinate 356,709 downwards.
ATTCTAGAACTCCCAATATTCTATTTTGGAATTCTAGAACTCCCAACATTCTATTTTTAGTATTCTAGAACTCTTAACAGAATATTTTGGAATTCTAGAACTCCCAACATTCTTCTTTTTAAAAAAAAAAAAATCTAGAACCCCAATATTCTATTTTGTCATTCTAGAACTCCCAACATTCTATTTTGGTATTCTAGAACTCCCAACATACTATTTTGGAATTCTAGAACTCCTAACATTCTATTTTGTAATTCTAGAACACCAACATTCCATTTTCGAATTCTAGAACTCCCAACATTCTATTTTGGAATTCTGCAACACCAACATTTTATCTTGGTATTCTAGAACTCCCAACATTCTATTTTGGAATTCTAGAACTACCAACATTCTATTTTGGAATTCTGCGACACAAACATTCTATTTTGGAATTCTAGAACTCTCAACATTCTATTTTGGAATTCTGGAACTCCCAACATTCTATTTTGGAATTCTAGAACTCCCAACATTCTATTTTAGTATTCTAGAACTCCCAACATTCTATTTTGGAATTCTGCAACACCAACATTCTATCTTGGAATTCTAGAACTCCTAACATTCTATTTTGGAATTCTAGAACTCCCAACATTCTATTTTGGAATTATAGAACTCCCAACATTCTATTTTAGTATTCTAGAACTCCCAACATTCTATTTTGGAATTCTGCAACACCAACATTCTATTTTGGAATTCTAGAACTCCCTACATTCTTTTTTTGGAAATCTAGAACTCCTAACATTGTATTTTGGAATTCTAGAACACCAACATTCCATTTTCGAATTCTAGAACTCTCAACATTCTATATAGGAATTCTAGAACTCCCAACATTCTATCTTGGACTTCTAGAACTCCCAATATTCTATTTTGGAATTCTAGAACTCCCAACATTATATTTTGGTATTCTAGAACTCTCAACATTCTATTTTGGAATTCTGCAACACCAACATTATATCTTGTATTCTAGAACTCCAAACATTCTATTTTGGAATTCTAGAACTCCCAACATTCTATTTTGGAATTCTAGAACTCGCAATATTCTATTTTGGAATTCTAGAACTCCCAATATTCTATTTTGGAATTCTAGAACTCCCAACATTCTATTTTAGTATTCTGGAACTCCTAACAGACTATTTTGGAATTCTAGAACTCCCAACATTCTATTTTGGTATTCTAGAACTCCCAACAAACAATTTTGGAATTCTAGAACTCCCAACATTCTATTTTGGAATTCTAGAACATCCAACATTCCATTTTCGAATTCTAGAACTCCCAACATTCTATTTTAGAATTCTGCAACACCAACATTATATTTTGGAATTCTAGAACTACCAACATTCTAATTTGGAATTCTGCAACACCAACATTTTACCTTGGTATTCTAGAACTCCCAACATTCTATTTTAGTATTCTAGAACTCCTAACATACTATTTTTGGAATTCTAGAACTCCCAACATTCTTTTTGAAATTCTAGAGCTACCAACATTCTATTTTGGAATTTTAAAACTGTCAATATTCTATTTTGTAATTCTAGAACTCCCAACATTCTTTTTTTGAATTCTAGAACTACCAACATTCTTTTTTGAAATTTTAGAACCCCCAATATTCTATTTTGGAATTCTAGAACTCCCAACATTCTCTTTTGGAATTATATAACTCCCAACATTCTATTTTGGTATTCTAGAACTCCCAACATACTATTTTGGAATTCTAGATCTCCCAACATTCTATTTTGTAATTCTAGAACACCAACATTCCATTTTCGAATTCTAGAACTCCCAACATTCTATTTTGGAATTCTGCAACACCAACATTTTATCTTGGTATTCTAGAACTCCCAACATTCTATTTTGGAATTCTGCAACACAAACATTCTATTTTGGAATTCAAGAACTCTCAACATTCTATTTTGGAATTCTGGAACTCCCAACATTCTATTTTGGAATTATAGAACTCCCAACATTCTATTTTAGTATTCTAGAACTCCCAACATTCTATTTTGGAATTCTAGAACTAACAACATTCTATTGTGGAATTCATGAACTCCCAACATTCTATATAGGAATTCTAGAACTCCCAACATTCTATCTTGGACTTCTAGAACTCCCAATATTCTATTTTGGAATTCTAGAACTCCCAACATTATATTTTGGTATTTTAGAACTCTCAACATTCTATTTTGGAATTCTGCAACACCAACATTATATCTTGGTATTCTAGAACTCCAAACATTCTATTTTGGAATTCTAGAACTCCCAACATTCTATTTTGGAATTCTAGAACTCGCAATATTCTATTTTGGAATTCTAGAACTCCCAATATTCTATTTTGGAATTCTAGAACTCCCAACATTCTATTTTAGTATTCTAGAACTCCTAACTGACTATTTTGGAATTCTAGAACTCCCAACATTCTATTTTGGTATTCTAGAACTCCCAACAAACAATTTTGGAATTCTAGAACTCCCAACATTCTATTTTGGAATTCTAGAACATCCAACATTCCATTTTCGAATTCTAGAACTCCCAACATTCTATTTTAGAATTCTGCAACACCAACATTATATTTTGGAATTCTAGAACTACCAACATTCTAATTTGGAATTCTGCAACACCAACATTTTACCTTGGTATTCTAGAACTCCCAACATTCTATTTTAGTATTCTAGAACTCCTAACATACTATTTTTGGAATTCTAGAACTCCCAACATTCTTTTTGAAATTCTAGAGCTACCAACATTCTATTTTGGAATTTTAAAACTGTCAATATTCTATTTTGTAATTCTAGAACTCCCAACATTCTATTTTAGTATTCTAGAACTCCCAACATTCTATTTTGGAATTCTGCAACACCAACATTCTTTTTTTGAATTCTAGAACTACCAACATTCTTTTTTGAAATTTTAGAACCCCCAATATTCTATTTTGGAATTCTAGAACTCCCAACATTCTCTTTTGGAATTCTGCAACACCAACATTCTATCTTGGAATTCTAGAACTCCCAACATTCTATTTTGGAATTCTAGAACTCCCAATATTCTATTTTGGAATTCTAGAATGCCCAACATTCTATTTTTAGTATTCTAGAACTCTTAACAGAATATTTTGGAATTCTAGAACTCCCAACATTCTATTTTGGAATTCTGGAATTCCCAACATTCTATTTTGGAATTCTAGAACTCCCAACATTCTATTTTAGTATTCTAGAACTCCCAACATTCTATTTTGGAATTCTGCAACACCAACATTCTATCTTGGAATTCTAGAACTCCTAACATTCTATTTTGGTATTCTAGAACTCCCAACATACTATTTTGGAATTCTAGAACTCCCAACATTCTATTTTGTAATTCTAGAACACCAACATTCCATTTTCGAATTCTAGAACTCCCAACATTCTATTTTGTAATTCTAGAACACCAACATTCCATTTTCGAATTCTAGAACTCCCAACATTCTATTTTGGAATTCTGCAACACCAACATTTTATCTTGGTATTCTAGAACTCCCAACATTCTATTTTGGAATTCTAGAACTACCAACATTCTATTTTGGAATTCTGCGACACAAACATTCTATTTTGGAATTCTAGAACTCTCAACATTCTATTTTGGAATTCTGGAACTCCCAACATTCTATTTTGGAATTCTAGAACTCCCAACATTCTATTTTAGTATTCTAGAACTCCCAACATTCTATTTTGGAATTCTGCAACACCAACATTCTATCTTGGAATTCTAGAACTCCTAACATTCTATTTTGGAATTCTAGAACTCCAAACATTCTATTTTGGAATTATAGAACTCCCAACATTCTATTTTAGTATTCTAGAACTCCCAACATTCTATTTTGGAATTCTGCAACACCAACATTCTATTTTGGAATTCTAGAACTCCCTACATTCTTTTTTTGGAAATCTAGAACTCCTAACATTGTATTTTGGAATTCTAGAACACCAACATTCCATTTTCGAAATCTAGAACTCTCAACATTCTATATAGGAATTCTAGAACTCCCAACATTCTATCTTGGACTTCTAGAACTCCCAATATTCTATTTTGGAATTCTAGAACTCCCAATATTCTATTTTGGAATTCTAGAACTCCCAACATTCTATTTTTAGTATTCTAGAACTCTTAACAGAATATTTTGGAATTCTAGAACTCCCAACATTCTTCTTTTTAAAAAAAAAAATCTAGAACCCCAATATTCTATTTTGTAATTCTAGAACTCCCAACATTCTATTTTGGTATTCTAGAACTCCCAACATACTATTTTGGAATTCTAGAACTCCTAACATTCTATTTTGTAATTCTAGAACACCAACATTCCATTTTCGAATTCTAGAACTCCCAACATTCTATTTTGGAATTCTGCAACACCAACATTTTATCTTGGTATTCTAGAACTCCCAACATTCTATTTTGGAATTCTAGAACTACCAACATTCTATTTTGGAATTCTGCGACACAAACATTCTATTTTGGAATTCTAGAACTCTCAACATTCTATTTTGGAATTCTGGAACTCCCAACATTCTATTTTGGAATTCTAGAACTCCCAACATTCTATTTTAGTATTCTAGAACTCCCAACATTCTATTTTGGAATTCTGCAACACCAACATTCTATCTTGGAATTCTAGAACTCCTAACATTCTATTTTGGAATTCTAGAACTCCCAACTTTCTATTTTGGAATTATAGAACTCCCAACATTCTATTTTAGTATTCTAGATCTCCCAACATTCTATTTTGGAATTCTGCAACACCAACATTCTATTTTGGAATTCTAGAACTCCCTACATTCTTTTTTTGGAAATCTAGAACTCCTAACATTGTATTTTGGAATTCTAGAACACCAACATTCCATTTTCGAATTCTAGAACTCTCAACATTCTATATAGGAATTCTAGAACTCCCAACATTCTATCTTGGACTTCTAGAACTCCCAATATTCTATTTTGGAATTCTAGAACTCCCAACATTATATTTTGGTATTCTAGAACTCTCAACATTCTATTTTGGAATTCTGCAACACCAACATTATATCTTGGTATTCTAGAACTCCAAACATTCTATTTTGGAATTCTAGAACTCCCAACATTCTATTTTGGAATTCTAGAACTCGCAATATTCTATTTTGGAATTCTAGAACTCCCAATATTCTATTTTGGAATTCTAGAACTCCCAACATTCTATTTTAGTATTCTGGAACTCCTAACAGACTATTTTGGAATTCTAGAACTCCCAACATTCTATTTTGGTATTCTAGAACTCCCAACAAACAATTTTGGAATTCTAGAACTCCCAACATTCTATTTTGGAATTCTAGAACATCCAACATTCCATTTTCGAATTCTAGAACTCCCAACATTCTATTTTAGAATTCTGCAACACCAACATTATATTTTGGAATTCTAGAACTACCAACATTCTAATTTGGAATTCTGCAACACCAACATTTTACCTTGGTATTCTAGAACTCCCAACATTCTATTTTAGTATTCTAGAACTCCTAACATACTATTTTTGGAATTCTAGAACTCCCAACATTCTTTTTGAAATTCTAGAGCTACCAACATTCTATTTTGGAATTTTAAAACTGTCAATATTCTATTTTGTAATTCTAGAACTCCCAACATTCTATTTTAGTATTCTAGAACTCCCAACATTCTATTTTGGAATTCTGCAACACCAACATTCTTTTTTTGAATTCTAGAACTACCAACATTCTTTTTTGAAATTTTAGAACCCCCAATATTCTATTTTGGAATTCTAGAACTCCCAACATTCTCTTTTGGAATTATATAACTCCCAACATTCTATTTTGGTATTCTAGAACTCCCAACATACTATTTTGGAATTCTAGAACTCCCAACATTCTATTTTGTAATTCTAGAACACCAACATTCCATTTTCGAATTCTAGAACTCCCAACATTCTATTTTGGAATTCTGCAACACCAACATTTTATCTTGGTATTCTAGAACTCCCAACATTCTATTTTGGAATTCTGCAACACAAACATTCTATTTTGGAATTCTAGAACTCTCAACATTCTATTTTGGAATTCTGGAACTCCCAACATTCTATTTTGGAATTATAGAACTCCCAACATTCTATTTTAGTATTCTAGAACTCCCAACATTCTATTTTGGAATTCTAGAACTAACAACATTCTATTGTGGAATTCATGAACTCCCAACATTCTATATAGGAATTCTAGAACTCCCAACATTCTATCTTGGACTTCTAGAACTCCCAATATTCTATTTTGGAATTCTAGAATACCCAACATTATATTTTGGTATTCTAGAACTCTCAACATTCTATTTTGGAATTCTGGAACTCCCAACATTCTATTTTGGAATTATAGAACTCCCAACATTCTATTTTAGTATTCTAGAACTCCCAACATTCTATTTTGGAATTCTAGAACTAACAACATTCTATTGTGGAATTCATGAACTCCCAACATTCTATATAGGAATTCTAGAACTCCCAACATTCTATCTTGGACTTCTAGAACTCCCAATATTCTATTTTGGAATTCTAGAACTCCCAACATTATATTTTGGTATTTTAGAACTCTCAACATTCTATTTTGGAATTCTGCAACACCAACATTATATCTTGGTATTCTAGAACTCCAAACATTCTATTTTGGAATTCTAGAACTTCCAACATTCTATTTTGGAATTCTAGAACTCGCAATATTCTATTTTGGAATTCTAGAACTCCCAATATTCTATTTTGGAATTCTAGAACTCCCAACATTCTATTTTAGTATTCTAGAACTCCTAACTGACTATTTTGGAATTCTAGAACTCCCAACATTCTATTTTGGTATTCTAGAACTCCCAACAAACAATTTTGGAATTCTAGAACTCCCAACATTCTATTTTGGAATTCTAGAACATCCAACATTCCATTTTCGAATTCTAGAACTCCCAACATTCTATTTTAGAATTCTGCAACACCAACATTATATTTTGGAATTCTAGAACTACCAACATTCTAATTTGGAATTCTGCAACACCAACATTTTACCTTGGTATTCTAGAACTCCCAACATTCTATTTTAGTATTCTAGAACTCCTAACATACTATTTTTGGAATTCTAGAACTCCCAACATTCTTTTTGAAATTCTAGAGCTACCAACATTCTATTTTGGAATTTTAAAACTGTCAATATTCTATTTTGTAATTCTAGAACTCCCAACATTCTATTTTAGTATTCTAGAACTCCCAACATTCTATTTTGGAATTCTGCAACACCAACATTCTTTTTTTGAATTCTAGAACTACCAACATTCTTTTTTGAAATTTTAGAACCCCCAATATTCTATTTTGGAATTCTAGAACTCCCAACATTCTCTTTTGGAATTCTGCAACACCAACATTCTATCTTGGAATTCTAGAACTCCCAACATTCTATTTTGGAATTCTAGAACTCCCAATATTCTATTTTGGAATTCTAGAATGCCCAACATTCTATTTTTAGTATTCTAGAACTCTTAACAGAATATTTTGGAATTCTAGAACTCCCAACATTCTATTTTGGAATTCTGGAATTCCCAACATTCTATTTTGGAATTCTAGAACTCCCAACATTCTATTTTAGTATTCTAGAACTCCCAACATTCTATTTTGGAATTCTGCAACACCAACATTCTATCTTGGAATTCTAGAACTCCTAACATTCTATTTTGGTATTCTAGAACTCCCAACATACTATTTTGGAATTCTAGAACTCCCAACATTCTATTTTGTAATTCTAGAACACCAACATTCCATTTTCGAATTCTAGAACTCCCAACATTCTATTTTGTAATTCTAGAACACCAACATTCCATTTTCGAATTCTAGAACTCCCAACATTCTATTTTGGAATTCTGCAACACCAACATTTTATCTTGGTATTCTAGAACTCCCAACATTCTATTTTGGAATTCTAGAACTACCAACATTCTATTTTGGAATTCTGCGACACAAACATTCTATTTTGGAATTCTAGAACTCTCAACATTCTATTTTGGAATTCTGGAACTCCCAACATTCTATTTTGGAATTCTAGAACTCCCAACATTCTATTTTAGTATTCTAGAACTCCCAACATTCTATTTTGGAATTCTGCAACACCAACATTCTATCTTGGAATTCTAGAACTCCTAACATTCTATTTTGGAATTCTAGAACTCCAAACATTCTATTTTGGAATTATAGAACTCCCAACATTCTATTTTAGTATTCTAGAACTCCCAACATTCTATTTTGGAATTCTGCAACACCAACATTCTATTTTGGAATTCTAGAACTCCCTACATTCTTTTTTTGGAAATCTAGAACTCCTAACATTGTATTTTGGAATTCTAGAACACCAACATTCCATTTTCGAATTCTAGAACTCTCAACATTCTATATAGGAATTCTAGAACTCCCAACATTCTATCTTGGACTTCTAGAACTCCCAATATTCTATTTTGGAATTCTAGAACTCCCAATATTCTATTTTGGAATTCTAGAACTCCCAACATTCTATTTTTAGTATTCTAGAACTCTTAACAGAATATTTTGGAATTCTAGAACTCCCAACATTCTTCTTTAAAAAAAAAAAAAATCTAGAACCCCAATATTCTATTTTGTAATTCTAGAACTCCCAACATTCTATTTTGGTATTCTAGAACTCCCAACATACTATTTTGGAATTCTAGAACTCCTAACATTCTATTTTGTAATTCTAGAACACCAACATTCCATTTTCGAATTCTAGAACTCCCAACATTCTATTTTGGAATTCTGCAACACCAACATTTTATCTTGGTATTCTAGAACTCCCAACATTCTATTTTGGAATTCTAGAACTACCAACATTCTATTTTGGAATTCTGCGACACAAACATTCTATTTTGGAATTCTAGAACTCTCAACATTCTATTTTGGAATTCTGGAACTCCCAACATTCTATTTTGGAATTCTAGAACTCCCAACATTCTATTTTAGTATTCTAGAACTCCCAACATTCTATTTTGGAATTCTGCAACACCAACATTCTATCTTGGAATTCTAGAACTCCTAACATTCTATTTTGGAATTCTAGAACTCCCAACTTTCTATTTTGGAATTATAGAACTCCCAACATTCTATTTTAGTATTCTAGATCTCCCAACATTCTATTTTGGAATTCTGCAACACCAACATTCTATTTTGGAATTCTAGAACTCCCTACATTCTTTTTTTGGAAATCTAGAACTCCTAACATTGTATTTTGGAATTCTAGAACACCAACATTCCATTTTCGAATTCTAGAACTCTCAACATTCTATATAGGAATTCTAGAACTCCCAACATTCTATCTTGGACTTCTAGAACTCCCAATATTCTATTTTGGAATTCTAGAACTCCCAACATTATATTTTGGTATTCTAGAACTCTCAACATTCTATTTTGGAATTCTGCAACACCAACATTATATCTTGGTATTCTAGAACTCCAAACATTCTATTTTGGAATTCTAGAACTCCCAACATTCTATTTTGGAATTCTAGAACTCGCAATATTCTATTTTGGAATTCTAGAACTCCCAATATTCTATTTTGGAATTCTAGAACTCCCAACATTCTATTTTAGTATTCTGGAACTCCTAACAGACTATTTTGGAATTCTAGAACTCCCAACATTCTATTTTGGTATTCTAGAACTCCCAACAAACAATTTTGGAATTCTAGAACTCCCAACATTCTATTTTGGAATTCTAGAACATCCAACATTCCATTTTCGAATTCTAGAACTCCCAACATTCTATTTTAGAATTCTGCAACACCAACATTATATTTTGGAATTCTAGAACTACCAACATTCTAATTTGGAATTCTGCAACACCAACATTTTACCTTGGTATTCTAGAACTCCCAACATTCTATTTTAGTATTCTAGAACTCCTAACATACTATTTTTGGAATTCTAGAACTCCCAACATTCTTTTTGAAATTCTAGAGCTACCAACATTCTATTTTGGAATTTTAAAACTGTCAATATTCTATTTTGTAATTCTAGAACTCCCAACATTCTATTTTAGTATTCTAGAACTCCCAACATTCTATTTTGGAATTCTGCAACACCAACATTCTTTTTTTGAATTCTAGAACTACCAACATTCTTTTTTGAAATTTTAGAACCCCCAATATTCTATTTTGGAATTCTAGAACTCCCAACATTCTCTTTTGGAATTATATAACTCCCAACATTCTATTTTGGTATTCTAGAACTCCCAACATACTATTTTGGAATTCTAGAACTCCCAACATTCTATTTTGTAATTCTAGAACACCAACATTCCATTTTCGAATTCTAGAACTCCCAACATTCTATTTTGGAATTCTGCAACACCAACATTTTATCTTGGTATTCTAGAACTCCCAACATTCTATTTTGGAATTCTGCAACACAAACATTCTATTTTGGAATTCTAGAACTCTCAACATTCTATTTTGGAATTCTGGAACTCCCAACATTCTATTTTGGAATTATAGAACTCCCAACATTCTATTTTAGTATTCTAGAACTCCCAACATTCTATTTTGGAATTCTAGAACTAACAACATTCTATTGTGGAATTCATGAACTCCCAACATTCTATATAGGAATTCTAGAACTCCCAACATTCTATCTTGGACTTCTAGAACTCCCAATATTCTATTTTGGAATTCTAGAATACCCAACATTATATTTTGGTATTCTAGAACTCTCAACATTCTATTTTGGAATTCTGCAACACCAACATTATATCTTGGTATTCTAGAACTCCAAACATTCTATTTTGGAATTCTAGAACTCCCAACATTCTATTTTGGAATTCTAGAACTCCCAACATTCTATTTTGGAATTCTAGAACTCGCAATATTCTATTTTGGAATTCTAGAACTCCCAATATTCTATTTTGGAATTCTAGAACTCCCAACATTCTATTTTAGTATTCTAGAACTCCTAACTGACTATTTTGGAATTCTAGAACTCCCAACATTCTATTTTGGTATTCTAGAACTCCCAACAAACAATTTTGGAATTCTAGAACTCCCAACATTCTATTTTGGAATTCTAGAACATCCAACATTCCATTTTCGCATTCTAGAACTCCCAACATTCTATTTTAGAATTCTGCAACACCAACATTATATTTTGGAATTCTAGAACTACCAACATTCTAATTTGGAATTCTGCAACACCAACATTTTACCTTGGTATTCTAGAACTCCCAACATTCTATTTTAGTATTCTAGAACTCCTAACACACTATTTTTGGAATTCTAGAACTCCCAACATTCTTTTTGAAATTCTAGAGCTACCAACATTCTATTTTGGAATTTTAAAACTGTCAATATTCTATTTTGTAATTCTAGAACTCCCAACATTCTATTTTAGTATTCTAGAACTCCCAACATTCTATTTTGGAATTCTAGAACTCGCAATATTCTATTTTGGAATTCTAGAACTCCCAATATTCTATTTTGGAATTCTAGAACTCCCAACATTCTATTTTAGTATTCTAGAACTCCCAACAGACTATTTTGGAATTCTAGAACTCCCAACATTCTATTTTGGTATTCTAGAACTCCCAACAAACAATTTTGGAATTCTAGAACTCCCAACACTCTATTTTGGAATTCTAGAACATCCAACATTCCATTTTCGAATTCTAGAACTCCCAACATTCTATTTTGGAATTCTGCAACACAAACATTCTATTTTGGAATTCTAGAACTCTCAACATTCTATTTTGGAATTCTGGAACTCCCAACATTCTATTTTGGAATTATAGAACTCCCAACATTCTATTTTAGTATTCTAGAACTCCCAACATTCTATTTTGGAATTCTAGAACTAACAACATTCTATTGTGGAATTCATGAACTCCCAACATTCTATATAGGAATTCTAGAACTCCCAACATTCTATCTTGGACTTCTAGAACTCCCAATATTCTATTTTGGAATTCTAGAATACCCAACATTATATTTTGGTATTCTAGAACTCTCAACATTCTATTTTGGAATTCTGCAACACCAACATTATATCTTGGTATTCTAGAACTCCAAACATTCTATTTTGGAATTCTAGAACTCCCAACATTCTATTTTGGAATTCTAGCACTCGCAATATTCTATTTTGGAATTCTAGAACTCCCAATATTCTATTTTGGAATTCTAGAACTCCCAACATTCTATTTTAGTATTCTAGAACTCCTAACTGACTATTTTGGAATTCTAGAACTCCCAACATTCTATTTTGGTATTCTAGAACTCCCAACAAACAATTTTGGAATTCTAGAACTCCCAACATTCTATTTTGGAATTCTAGAACATCCAACATTCCATTTTCGAATTCTAGAACTCCCAACATTCTATTTTAGAATTCTGCAACACCAACATTATATTTTGGAATTCTAGAACTACCAACATTCTAATTTGGAATTCTGCAACACCAACATTTTACCTTGGTATTCTAGAACTCCCAACATTCTATTTTAGTATTCTAGAACTCCTAACATACTATTTTTGGAATTCTAGAACTCCCAACATTCTTTTTGAAATTCTAGAGCTACCAACATTCTATTTTGGAATTTTAAAACTGTCAATATTCTATTTTGTAATTCTAGAACTCCCAACATTCTATTTTAGTATTCTAGAACTCCCAACATTCTATTTTGGAATTCTAGAACTCGCAATATTCTATTTTGGAATTCTAGAACTCCCAATATTCTATTTTGGAATTATAGAACTCCCAACATTCTATTTTAGTATTCTAGAACTCCTAACAGACTATTTTGGAATTCTAGAACTCCCAACATTCTATTTTGGTATTCTAGAACTCCCAACAAACAATTTTGGAATTCTAGAACTCCCAACATTCTATTTTGGAATTCTAGAACATCCAACATTCCATTTTCGAATTCTAGAACTCCCAACATTCTATTTTAGAATTCTGCAACACCAACATTATATTTTGGAATTCTAGAACTACCAACATTCTAATTTGGAATTCTGCAACACCAACATTTTACCTTGGTATTCTAGAACTCCCAACATTCTATTTTAGTATTCTAGAACTCCTAACATACTATTTTTGGAATTCTAGAACTCCCAACATTCTTTTTGAAATTCTAGAGCTACCAACATTCTATTTTGGAATTTTAAAACTGTCAATATTCTATTTTGTAATTCTAGAACTCCCAACATTCTATTTTGGTATTCTAGAACTCCCAACATACTATTTTGGAATTCTAGAACTCCCAACATTCTATTTTGTAATTCTAGAACACCAACATTCCATTTTCGAATTCTAGAACTCCCAACATTCTATTTTGGAATTCTGCAACACCAACATTTTATCTTGGTATTCTAGAACTCCCAACATTCTATTTTGGAATTCTGCAACACAAACATTCTATTTTGGAATTCTAGAACTCTCAACATTCTATTTTGGAATTCTGGAACTCCCAACATTCTATTTTGGAATTATAGAACTCCCAACATTCTATTTTAGTATTCTAGAACTCCCAACATTCTATTTTGGAATTCTAGAACTAACAACATTCTATTGTGGAATTCATGAACTCCCAACATTCTATATAGGAATTCTAGAACTCCCAACATTCTATCTTGGACTTCTAGAACTCCCAATATTCTATTTTGGAATTCTAGAATACCCAACATTATATTTTGGTATTCTAGAACTCTCAACATTCTATTTTGGAATTCTGCAACACCAACATTATATCTTGGTATTCTAGAACTCCAAACATTCTATTTTGGAATTCTAGAACTCCCAACATTCTATTTTGGAATTCTAGAACTCCCAACATTCTATTTTGGAATTCTAGAACTCGCAATATTCTATTTTGGAATTCTAGAACTCCCAATATTCTATTTTGGAATTCTAGAACTCCCAACATTCTATTTTAGTATTCTAGAACTCCTAACTGACTATTTTGGAATTCTAGAACTCCCAACATTCTATTTTGGTATTCTAGAACTCCCAACAAACAATTTTGGAATTCTAGAACTCCCAACATTCTATTTTGGAATTCTAGAACATCCAACATTCCATTTTCGAATTCTAGAACTCCCAACATTCTATTTTAGAATTCTGCAACACCAACATTATATTTTGGAATTCTAGAACTACCAACATTCTAATTTGGAATTCTGCAACACCAACATTTTACCTTGGTATTCTAGAACTCCCAACATTCTATTTTAGTATTCTAGAACTCCTAACATACTATTTTTGGAATTCTAGAACTCCCAACATTATTTTTGAAATTCTAGAGCTACCAACATTCTATTTTGGAATTTTAAAACTGTCAATATTCTATTTTGTAATTCTAGAACTCCCAACATTCTATTTTAGTATTCTAGAACTCCCAACATTCTATTTTGGAATTCTAGAACTCGCAATATTCTATTTTGGAATTCTAGAACTCCCAATATTCTATTTTGGAATTCTAGAACTCCCAACATTCTATTTTAGTATTCTAGAACTCCCAACAGACTTTTTTGGAATTCTAGAACTCCCAACATTCTATTTTGGTATTCTAGAACTCCCAACAAACAATTTTGGAATTCTAGAACTCCCAACATTCTATTTTGGAATTCTAGAACATCCAACATTCCATTTTCGAATTCTAGAACTCCCAACATTCTATTTTGGAATTCTGCAACACAAACATTCTATTTTGGAATTCTAGAACTCTCAACATTCTATTTTGGAATTCTGGAACTCCCAACATTCTATTTTGGAATTATAGAACTCCCAACATTCTATTTTAGTATTCTAGAACTCCTAACTGACTATTTTGGAATTCTAGAACTCCCAACATTCTATTTTGGTATTCTAGAACTCCCAACAAACAATTTTGGAATTCTAGAACTCCCAACATTCTATTTTGGAATTCTAGAACATCCAACATTCCATTTTCGAATTCTAGAACTCCCAACATTCTATTTTAGAATTCTGCAACACCAACATTATATTTTGGAATTCTAGAACTACCAACATTCTAATTTGGAATTCTGCAACACCAACATTTTACCTTGGTATTCTAGAACTCCCAACATTCTATTTTAGTATTCTAGAACTCCTAACATACTATTTTTGGAATTCTAGAACTCCCAACATTCTTTTTGAAATTCTAGAGCTACCAACATTCTATTTTGGAATTTTAAAACTGTCAATATTCTATTTTGTAATTCTAGAACTCCCAACATTCTATTTTAGTATTCTAGAACTCCCAACATTCTATTTTGGAATTCTAGAACTCGCAATATTCTATTTTGGAATTCTAGAACTCCCAATATTCTATTTTGGAATTCTAGAACTCCCAACATTCTATTTTAGTATTCTAGAACTCCTAACAGACTATTTTGGAATTCTAGAACTCCCAACATTCTATTTTGGTATTCTAGAACTCCCAACAAACAATTTTGGAATTCTAGAACATCCAAATTCCATTTTCGAATTCTAGAACTCCCAACATTCTATTTTAGAATTCTGCAACACCAACATTATATTTTGGAATTCTAGAACTACCAACATTCTAATTTGGAATTCTGCAACACCAACATTTTACCTTGGTATTCTAGAACTCCCAACATTCTATTTTAGTATTCTAGAACTCCTAACATACTATTTTTGGAATTCTAGAACTCCCAACATTCTTTTTGAAATTCTAGAGCTACCAACATTCTATTTTGGAATTTTAAAACTGTCAATATTCTATTTTGTAATTCTAGAACTCCCAACATTCTATTTTAGTATTCTAGAACTCCCAACATTCTATTTTGGAATTCTGCAACACCAACATTCTTTTTTTGAATTCTAGAACTACCAACATTCTTTTTTGAAATTTTAGAACCCCCAATATTCTATTTTGGAATTCTAGAACTCCCAACATTCTCTTTTGGAATTCTGCAACACCAACATTCTATCTTGGAATTCTAGAACTCCCAACATTCTATTTTGGAATTCTAGAACTCCCAATATTCTATTTTGGAATTCTAGAACTCCCAACATTCTATTTTTAGTATTCTAGAACTCTTAACAGAATATTTTGGAATTCTAGAACTCCCAACATTCTTCTTTAAAAAAAAAAAAAAATCTAGAACCCCAATATTCTATTTTGTAATTCTAGAACTCCCAACATTCTATTTTGGTATTCTAGAACTCCCAACAAACTATTTTGGAATTCTAGAACTCCCAACATTCTATTTTGTAATTCTAGAACACCAACATTCTATTTTGGAATTCTAGAACTACCAACATTCTATTTTGGAATTCTGCAACACAAACATTCTATTTTGGAATTCTAGAACTCTCAACATTCTATTTTGGAATTCTGGAACTCCCAACATTCTATTTTAGTATTCTAGAACTCCCAACATTCTATTTTGGAATTCTGCAACACCAACATTCTATCTTGGAATTCTAGAACTCCTAACATTCTATTTTGGAATTCTAGAACTCCCAACATTCTATTTTGGAATTATAGAACTCCCAACATTCTATTTTAGTATTCTAGAACTCCCAACATTCTATTTTGGAATTCTGCAACACCAACATTCTATTTTGGAATTCTAGAACTCCCTACATTCTTTTTTGGAAATCTAGAACTCCTAACATTGTATTTTGGAATTCTAGAACACCAACATTCCATTTTCGAATTCTAGAACTCTCAACATTCTATATAGGAATTCTAGAACTCCCAACATTCTATCTTGGACTTCTAGAACTCCCAATATTCTATTTTGGAATTCTAGAACTCCCAACATTATATTTTGGTATTCTAGAACTCTCAACATTCTATTTTGGAATTCTGCAACACCAACATTATATCTTGGTATTCTAGAACTCCAAACATTCTATTTTGGAATTCTAGAACTCCCAACATTCTATTTTGGAATTCTAGAACTCGCAATATTCTATTTTGGAATTCTAGAACTCCCAACATTCTATTTTAGTATTCTAGAACTCCTAACAGACTATTTTGGAATTCTAGAACTCCCAACATTCTATTTTGGTATTCTAGAACTCCCAACAAACAATTTTGGAATTCTAGAACTCCCAACATTCTATTTTGGAATTCTAGAACATCCAACATTCCATTTTCGAATTCTAGAACTCCCAACATTCTATTTTAGAATTCTGCAACACCAACATTATATTTTGGAATTCTAGAACTACCAACATTCTAATTTGGAATTCTGCAACACCAACATTTTACCTTGGTATTCTAGAACTCCCAACATTCTATTTTAGTATTCTAGAACTCCTAACATACTATTTTTGGAATTCTAGAACTCCCAACATTCTTTTTGAAATTCTAGAGCTACCAACATTCTATTTTGGAATTTTAAAACTGTCAATATTCTATTTTGTAATTCTAGAACTCCCAACATTCTATTTTAGTATTCTAGAACTCCCAACATTCTATTTTGGAATTCTGCAACACCAACATTCTTTTTTTGAATTCTAGAACTACCAACATTCTTTTTTGAAATTTTAGAACCCCCAATATTCTATTTTGGAATTCTAGAACTCCCAACATTCTCTTTTGGAAGTATATAACTCCCAACATTCTATTTTGGTATTCTAGAACTCCCAACATACTATTTTGGAATTCTAGAACTCCCAACATTCTATTTTGTAATTCTAGAACACCAACATTCCATTTTCGAATTCTAGAACTCCCAACATTCTATTTTGGAATTCTGCAACACCAACATTTTATCTTGGTATTCTAGAACTCCCAACATTCTATTTTGGAATTCTGCAACACAAACATTCTATTTTGGAATTCTAGAACTCTCAACATTCTATTTTGGAATTCTGGAACTCCCAACATTCTATTTTGGAATTATAGAACTCCCAACATTCTATTTTAGTATTCTAGAACTCCCAACATTCTATTTTGGAATTCTAGAACTAACAACATTCTATTGTGGAATTCATGAACTCCCAACATTCTATATAGGAATTCTAGAACTCCCAACATTCTATCTTGGACTTCTAGAACTCCCAATATTCTATTTTGGAATTCTAGAATACCCAACATTATATTTTGGTATTCTAGAACTCTCAACATTCTATTTTGGAATTCTGCAACACCAACATTATATCTTGGTATTCTAGAACTCCAAGCATTCTATTTTGGAATTCTAGAACTCCCAACATTCTATTTTGGAATTCTAGAACTCCCAACATTCTATTTTGGAATTCTAGAACTCGCAATATTCTAATTTGGAATTCTGCAACACCAACATTATATTTTGGAATTCTAGAACTACCAACATTCTAATTTGGAATTCTGCAACACCAACATTTTACCTTGGTATTCTAGAACTCCCAACATTCTATTTTAGTATTCTAGAACTCCTAACATACTATTTTTGGAATTCTAGAACTCCCAACATTCTTTTTGAAATTCTAGAGCTTACCAACATTCTATTTTGGAATTTTAAAACTGTCAATATTCTATTTTGTAATTCTAGAACTCCCAACATTCTATTTTAGTATTCTAGAACTCCCAACATTCTATTTTGGAATTCTAGAACTCGCAATATTCTATTTTGGAATTCTAGAACTCCCAATATTCTATTTTGGAATTCTAGAACTCCCAACATTCTATTTTAGTATTCTAGAACTCCCAACAGACTATTTTGGAATTCTAGAACTCCCAACATTCTATTTTGGTATTCTAGAACTCCCAACAAACAATTTTGGAATTCTAGAACTCCCAACATTCTATTTTGGAATTCCAGAACATCCAACATTCCATTTTCGAATTCTAGAACTCCCAACATTCTATTTTGGAATTCTGCAACACAAACATTCTATTTTGGAATTCTAGAACTCTCAACATTCTATTTTGGAATTCTGGAACTCCCAACATTCTATTTTGGAATTATAGAACTCCCAACATTCTATTTTAGTATTCTAGAACTCCTAACTGACTATTTTGGAATTCTAGAACTCCCAACATTCTATTTTGGTATTCTAGAACTCCCAACAAACAATTTTGGAATTCTAGAACTCCCAACATTCTATTTTGGAATTCTAGAACATCCAACATTCCATTTTCGAATTCTAGAACTCACAACATTCTATTTTAGAATTCTGCAACACCAACATTATATTTTGGAATTCTAGAACTACCAACATTCTAATTTGGAATTCTGCAACACCAACATTTTACCTTGGTATTCTAGAACTCCCAACATTCTATTTTAGTATTCTAGAACTCCTAACATACTATTTTTGGAATTCTAGAACTCCCAACATTCTTTTTGAAATTCTAGAGCTACCAACATTCTATTTTGGAATTTTAAAACTGTCAATATTCTATTTTGTAATTCTAGAACTCCCAACATTCTATTTTAGTATTCTAGAACTCCCAACATTCTATTTTGGAATTCTAGAACTCGCAATATTCTATTTTGGAATTCTAGAACTCCCAATATTCTATTTTGGAATTCTAGAACTTCCAACATTCTATTTTAGTATTCTAGAACTCCTAACAGACTATTTTGGAATTCTAGAACTCCCAACATTCTATTTTGGTATTCTAGAACTCCCAACAAACAATTTTGGAATTCTAGAACATCCAAATTCCATTTTCGAATTCTAGAACTCCCAACATTCTATTTTAGAATTCTGCAACACCAACATTATATTTTGGAATTCTAGAACTACCAACATTCTAATTTGGAATTCTGCAACACCAACATTTTACCTTGGTATTCTAGAACTCCCAACATTCTATTTTAGTATTCTAGACCTCCTAACATACTATTTTTGGAATTCTAGAACTCCCAACATTCTTTTTGAAATTCTAGAGCTACCAACATTCTATTTTGGAATTTTAAAACTGTCAATATTCTATTTTGTAATTCTAGAACTCCCAACATTCTATTTTAGTATTCTAGAACTCCCAACATTCTATTTTGGAATTCTAGAACTCGCAATACTCTATTTTGGAATTCTAGAACTCCCAATATTCTATTTTGGAATTCTAGAACTCCCAACATTCTATTTTAGTATTCTAGAACTCCCAACAGACTATTTTGGAATTCTAGAACTCCCAACATTCTATTTTGGTATTCTAGAACTCCCAACAAACAATTTTGGAATTCTAGAACTCCCAACATTCTATTTTGGAATTCTAGAACATCCAACATTCCATTTTCGAATTCTAGAACTCCCAACATTCTATTTTGGAATTCTGCAACACAAACATTCTATTTTGGAATTCTAGAACTCTCAACATTCTATTTTGGAATTCTGGAACTCCCAACATTCTATTTTGGAATTATAGAACTCCCAACATTCTATTTTAGTATTCTAGAACTCCTAACTGACTATTTTGGAATTCTAGAACTCCCAACATTCTATTTTGGTATTCTAGAACTCCCAACAAACAATTTTGGAATTCTAGAACATCCAAATTCCATTTTCGAATTCTAGAACTCCCAACATTCTATTTTAGAATTCTGCAACACCAACATTATATTTTGGAATTCTAGAACTACCAACATTCTAATTTGGAATTCTGCAACACCAACATTTTACCTTGGTATTCTAGAACTCCCAACATTCTATTTTAGTATTCTAGAACTCCTAACATACTATTTTTGGAATTCTAGAACTCCCAACATTCTTTTTGAAATTCTAGAGCTACCAACATTCTATTTTGGAATTTTAAAACTGTCAATATTCTATTTTGTAATTCTAGAACTCCCAACATTCTATTTTAGTATTCTAGAACTCCCAACATTCTATTTTGGAATTCTGCAACACCAACATTCTTTTTTTGAATTCTAGAACTACCAACATTCTTTTTTGAAATTTTAGAACCCCCAATATTCTATTTTGGAATTCTAGAACTCCCAACATTCTCTTTTGGAATTATATAACTCCCAACATTCTATTTTGGTATTCTAGAACTCCCAACATACTATTTTGGAATTCTAGAACTCCCAACATTCTATTTTGTAATTCTAGAACACCAACATTCCATTTTCGAATTCTAGAACTCCCAACATTCTATTTTGGAATTCTGCAACACCAACATTTTATCTTGGTATTCTAGAACTCCCAACATTCTATTTTGGAATTCTGCAACACAAACATTCTATTTTGGAATTCTAGAACTCTCAACATTCTATTTTGGAATTCTGGAACTCCCAACATTCTATTTTGGAATTATAGAACTCCCAACATTCTATTTTAGTATTCTAGAACTCCCAACATTCTATTTTGGAATTCTAGAACTAACAACATTCTATTGTGGAATTCATGAACTCCCAACATTCTATATAGGAATTCTAGAACTCCCAACATTCTATCTTGGACTTCTAGAACTCCCAATATTCTATTTTGGAATTCTAGAATACCCAACATTATATTTTGGTATTCTAGAACTCTCAACATTCTATTTTGGAATTCTGCAACACCAACATTATATCTTGGTATTCTAGAACTCCAAACATTCTATTTTGGAATTCTAGAACTCCCAATATTCTATTTTGGAATTCTAGAACTCCCAACATTCTATTTTAGTATTCTAGAACTCCTAACTGACTATTTTGGAATTCTAGAACTCCCAACATTCTATTTTGGTATTCTAGAACTCCCAACAAACAATTTTGGAATTCTAGAACATCCAAATTCCATTTTCGAATTCTAGAACTCCCAACATTCTATTTTAGTATTCTAGAACTCCTAACAGACTATTTTGGAATTCTAGAACTCCCAACATTCTAATTTGGAATTCTGCAACACCAACAATTTACCTTGGTATTCTAGAACTCCCAACATTCTATTTTAGTATTCTAGAACTCCTAACATACTATTTTTGGAATTCTAGAACTCCCAACATTCTTTTTGAAATTCTAGAGCTACCAACATTCTATTTTGGAATTTTAAAACTGTCAATATTCTATTTTGTAATTCTAGAACTCCCAACATTCTATTTTAGTATTCTAGAACTCCCAACATTCTATTTTGGAATTCTGCAACACCAACATTCTTTTTTTGAATTCTAGAACTACCAACATTCTTTTTTGAAATTTTAGAACCCCCAATATTCTATTTTGGAATTCTAGAACTCCCAACATTCTCTTTTGGAATTATATAACTCCCAACATTCTATTTTGGTATTCTAGAACTCCCAACATACTATTTTGGAATTCTAGAACTCCCAACATTCTATTTTGTAATTCTAGAACACCAACATTCCATTTTCGAATTCTAGAACTCTCAACATTCTATTTTGGAATTCTAGAACTCCCAACATTCTATATAGGAATTCTAGAACTCCCAACATTCTATCTTGGACTTCTAGAACTCCCAATATTCTATTTTGGAATTCTAGAACTCCCAACATTATATTTTGGTATTCTAGAACTCTCAACATTCTATTTTGGAATTCTGCAACACCAACATTATATCTTGGTATTCTAGAACTCCAAACATTCTATTTTGGAATTCTAGAACTCCCAACATTCTATTTTGGAATTCTAGAACTCGCAATATTCTATTTTGGAATTCTAGAACTCCCAATATTCTATTTTGGAATTCTAGAACTCCCAACATTCTATTTTAGTATTCTAGAACTCCTAACTGACTATTTTGGAATTCTAGAACTCCCAACATTCTATTTTGGTATTCTAGAACTCCCAACAAACAATTTTGGAATTCTAGAACTCCCAACATTCTATTTTGGAATTCTAGAACATCCAACATTCCATTTTCGAATTCTAGAACTCCCAACATTCTATTTTAGAATTCTGCAACACCAACATTATATTTTGGAATTCTAGAACTACCAACATTCTAATTTGGAATTCTGCAACACCAACATTTTACCTTGGTATTCTAGAACTCCCAACATTCTATTTTAGTATTCTAGAACTCCTAACATACTATTTTTGGAATTCTAGAACTCCCAACATTCTTTTTGAAATTCTAGAGCTACCAACATTCTATTTTGGAATTTTAAAACTGTCAATATTCTATTTTGTAATTCTAGAACTCCCAACATTCTATTTTAGTATTCTAGAACTCCCAACATTCTATTTTGGAATTCTGCAACACCAACATTCTTTTTTTGAATTCTAGAACTACCAACATTCTTTTTTGAAATTTTAGAACCCCCAATATTCTATTTTGGAATTCTAGAACTCCCAACATTCTCTTTTGGAATTATATAACTCCCAACATTCTATTTTGGTATTCTAGAACTCCCAACATACTATTTTGGAATTCTAGAACTCCCAACATTCTATTTTGTAATTCTAGAACACCAACATTCCATTTTCGAATTTTAGAACTCTCAACATTCTATTTTGGAATTCTAGAACTCCCAACATTCTATTTTGTAATTCTAGAACACCAACATTCCATTTTCGAATTCTAGAACTCCCAACATTCTATTTTGGAATTCTGCAACACCAACATTTTATCTTGGTATTCTAGAACTCCCAACATTCTATTTTGGAATTCTGCAACACAAACATTCTATTTTGGAATTCTAGATCTCTCAACATTCTATTTTGGAATTCTGGAACTCCCAACATTCTATTTTGGAATTATAGAACTCCCAACATTCTATTTTAGTATTCTAGAACTCCCAACATTCTATTTTGGAATTCTAGAACTAACAACATTCTATTGTGGAATTCATGAACTCCCAACACTCTATATAGGAATTCTAGAACTCCCAACATTCTATCTTGGACTTCTAGAACTCCCAATATTCTATTTTGGAATTCTAGAACTCCCAACATTATATTTTGGTATTCTAGAACTCTCAACATTCTATTTTGGAATTCTGCAACACCAACATTATATCTTGGTATTCTAGAACTCCAAACATTTTATTTTGGAATTCTAGAACTCCCAACATTCTATTTTGGAATTCTAGAACTCGCAATATTCTATTTTGGAATTCTAGAACTCCCAATATTCTATTTTGGAATTCTAGAACTCCCAACATTCTATTTTAGTATTCTAGAACTCCTAACTGACTATTTTGGAATTCTAGAACTCCCAACATTCTATTTTGGTATTCTAGAACTCCCAACAAACAATTTTGGAATTCTAGAACTCCCAACATTCTATTTTGGAATTCTAGAACATCCAACATTCCATTTTCGAATTCTAGAACTCCCAACATTCTATTTTAGAATTCTGCAACACCAACATTATATTTTGGAATTCTAGAACTACCAACATTCTAATTTGGAATTCTGCAACACCAACATTTTACCTTGGTATTCTAGAACTCCCAACATTCTATTTTAGTATTCTAGAACTCCTAACATACTATTTTTGGAATTCTAGAACTCCCAACATTCTTTTTGAAATTCTAGAGCTACCAACATTCTATTTTGGAATTTTAAAACTGTCAATATTCTATTTTGTAATACTAGAACTCCCAACATTCTATTTTAGTATTCTAGAACTCCCAACATTCTATTTTGGAATTCTAGAACTCGCAATATTCTATTTTGGAATTCTAGAACTCCCAATATTCTATTTTGGAATTCTAGAACTCCCAACATTCTATTTTAGTATTCTAGAACTCCTAACAGACTATTTTGGAATTCTAGAACTCCCAACATTCTATTTTGGTATTCTTGAACTCCCAACAAACAATTTTGGAATTCTAGAACTCCCAACATTCTATTTTGGAATTCTAGAACATCCAACATTCCATTTTCGAATTCTAGAACTCCCAACATTCTATTTTAGAATTCTGCAACACCAACATTATATTTTGGAATTCTAGAACTACCAACATTCTAATTTGGAATTCTGCAACACCAACATTTTACCTTGGTATTCTAGAACTCCCAACATTCTATTTTAGTATTCTAGAACTCCTAACATACTATTTTTGGAATTCTAGAACTCCCAACATTCTTTTTGAAATTCTAGAGCTACCAACATTCTATTTTGGAATTTTAAAACTGTCAATATTCTATTTTGTAATTCTAGAACTCCCAACATTCTATTTTAGTATTCTAGAACTCCCAACATTCTATTTTGGAATTCTAGAACTCGCAATATTCTATTTTGGAATTCTAGAATACCCAACATTATATTTTGGTATTCTAGAACTCTCAACATTCTATTTTGGAATTCTAGAACTCCTAACTGACTATTTTGGAATTCTAGAACTCCCAACATTCTATTTTGGTATTCTAGAACTCCCAACAAACAATTTTGGAATTCTAGAACTCCCAACATTCTATTTTGGAATTCTAGAACATCCAACATTCCATTTTCGAATTCTAGAACTCCCAACATTCTATTTTAGAATTCTGCAACACCAACATTTTATCTTGGTATTCTCGAACTCCCAACATTCTATTTTGGAATTCTGCAACACAAACATTCTATTTTGGAATTCTAGAACTCTCAACATTCTATTTTGGAATTCTGGAACTCCCGACATTCTATTTTGGAATTATAGAACTCCCAACATTCTATTTTAGTATTCTAG
This sequence comes from Pseudophryne corroboree, assembly GCF_028390025.1. Lineage (NCBI taxonomy): Eukaryota > Metazoa > Chordata > Amphibia > Anura > Myobatrachidae > Pseudophryne > Pseudophryne corroboree. The sequence continues at coordinate 331,114 of NW_026970222.1, read as the reverse complement.
AACTCCCAACATTCTATTTTGGAATTCTAGAACTAACAACATTCTATTGTGGAATTCATGAACTCCCAACATTCTATATAGGAATTCTAGAACTCCCAACATTCTATCTTGGACTTCTAGAACTCCCAATATTCTATTTTGGAATTCTAGAACTCGCAATATTCTATTTTGGAATTCTAGAACTCCCAATATTCTATTTTGGAATTCTAGAACTCCCAACATTCTATTTTAGTATTCTAGAACTCCTAACTGACTATTTTGGAATTCTAGAACTCCCAACATTCTATTTTGGTATTCTAGAACTCTCAACATTCTATTTTGGAATTCTGCAACACCAACATTATATCTTGGTATTCTAGAACTCCAAACATTCTATTTTGGAATTCTAGAACTCCCAACATTCTATTTTGGAATTCTAGAACTCGCAATATTCTATTTTGGAATTCTAGAACTCCCAATATTCTATTTTGGAATTCTAGAACTCCCAACATTCTATTTTAGTATTCTAGAACTCCTAACTGACTATTTTGGAATTCTAGAACTCCCAACATTCTATTTTGGTATTCTAGAACTCCCAACAAACAATTTTGGAATTCTAGAACTCCCAACATTCTATTTTGGAATTCTAGAACATCCAACATTCCATTTTCGAATTCTAGAACTCCCAACATTCTATTTTAGAATTCTGCAACACCAATATTATATTTTGGAATTCTAGAACTCCCAACATTCTCTTTTGGAATTATATAACTCCCAACATTCTATTTTGGTATTCTAGAACTCCCAACATACTATTTTGGAATTCTAGAACTCCCAACATTCTCTTTTGGAATTATATAACTCCCAACATTCTATTTTGGTATTCTAGAACTCCCAACATACTATTTTGGAATTCTAGAACTCCCAACATTCTATTTTTTTAATTCTAGAACACCAACATTCCATTTTCGAATTCTAAAACTCACAACATTCTATTTTAGTATTCTAGAACTCCCAACATTCTATTTTGGACTTCTAGAACTCCCAATATTCTATTTTGGAATTCTAGAATACCCAACATTATATTTTGGTATTCTAGAACTCTCAACATTCCATTTTCGAATTCTAGAACTCCCAACATTCTATTTTAGAATTCTGCAACACCAACATTATATTTTGGAATTCTAGAACTACCAACATTCTAATTTGGAATTCTGCAACACCAACATTTTACCTTGGTATTCTAGAACTCCCAACATTCTATTTTAGTATTCTAGAACTCCTAACATACTATTTTTGGAATTCTAGAACTCCCAACATTCTTTTTGAAATTCTAGAGCTACCAACATTCTATTTTGGAATTTTAAAACTGTCAATATTCTATTTTGTAATTCTAGAACTCCCAACATTCTATTTTAGTATTCTAGAACTCCCAACATTCTATTTTGGAATTCTAGAACTCGCAATATTCTATTTTGGAATTCTAGAACTCCCAATATTCTATTTTGGAATTCTAGAACTCCCAACATTCTATTTTAGTATTCTAGAACTCCTAACAGACTATTTTGGAATTCTAGAACTCCCAACATTCTTTTTGAAATTCTAGAGCTACCAACATTCTATTTTGGAATTTTAAAACTGTCAATATTCTATTTTGTAATTCTAGAACTCCCAACATTCTATTTTAGTATTCTAGAACTCCCAACATTCTATTTTGGAATTCTGCATCACCAACATTCTTTTTTTGAATTCTAGAACTACCAACATTCTTTTTTGAAATTTTAGAACCCCCAATATTCTATTTTGGAATTCTAGAACTCCCAACATTCTCTTTTGGAATTATATAACTCCCAACATTCTATTTTGGTATTCTAGAACTCCCAACATACTATTTTGGAATTCTAGAACTCCCAACATTCTATTTTGTAATTCTAGAACACCAACATTCCATTTTCGAATTCTAGAACTCCCAACATTCTATTTTGGAATTCTGCAACACCAACATTTTATCTTGGTATTCTAGAACTCCCAACATTCTATTTTGGAATTCTGCAACACAAACATTCTATTTTGGAATTCTAGAACTCTCAACATTCTATTTTGGAATTCTGGAACTCCCAACATTCTATTTTGGAATTATAGAACTCCCAACATTCTATTTTAGTATTCTAGAACTCCCAACATTCTATTTTGGAATTCTAGAACTAACAACATTCTATTGTGGAATTCATGAACTCCCAACATTCTATATAGGAATTCTAGAACTCCCAACATTCTATCTTGGACTTCTAGAACTCCCAATATTCTATTTTGGAATTCTAGAATACCCAACATTATATTTTGGTATTCTAGAACTCTCAACATTCTATTTTGGAATTCTAGAACTCCTAACTGACTATTTTGGAATTCTAGAACTCCCAACATTCTATTTTGGTATTCTAGAACTCCCAACAAACAATTTTGGAATTCTAGAACTCCCAACATTCTATTTTGGAATTCTAGAACATCCAACATTCCATTTTCGAATTCTAGAACTCCCAACATTCTATTTTAGAATTCTGCAACACCAACATTATATTTTGGAATTCTAGAACTACCAACATTCTAATTTGGAATTCTGCAACACCAACATTTTACCTTGGTATTCTAGAACTCCCAACATTCTATTTTAGTATTCTAGAACTCCTAACATACTATTTTTGGAATTCTAGAACTCCCAACATTCTTTTTGAAATTCTAGAGCTACCAACATTCTATTTTGGAATTTTAAAACTGTCAATATTCTATTTTGTAATTCTAGAACTCCCAACATTCTATTTTAGTATTCTAGAACTCCCAACATTCTATTTTGGAATTCTGCAACACCAACATTATATCTTGGTATTCTAGAACTCCAAACATTCTATTTTGGAATTCTAGAACTCCCAACATTCTATTTTGGAATTCTAGAACTCGCAATATTCTATTTTGGAATTCTAGAACTCCCAATATTCTATTTTGGAATTCTAGAACTCCCAACATTCTATTTTAGTATTCTAGAACTCCTAACTGACTATTTTGGAATTCTAGAACTCCCAACATTCTATTTTGGTATTCTAGAATTCCCAACAAACAATTTTGGAATTCTAGAACTCCCAACATTCTATTTTGGAATTCTAGAACATCCAACATTCCATTTTCGAATTCTAGAACTCCCAACATTCTATTTTAGAATTCTGCAACACCAACATTATATTTTGGAATTCTAGAACTACCAACATTCTAATTTGGAATTCTGCAACACCAACATTTTACCTTGGTATTCTAGAACTCCCAACATTCTATTTTAGTATTCTAGAACTCCTAACATACTATTTTAGTATTCTAGAACTCCCAACATTCTATTTTGGAATTCTGCAACACCAACATTCTATCTTGGAATTCTAGAACTCCTAACATTCTATTTTGGAATTCTAGAACTCCCAACATTCTTTTTGAAATTCTAGAGCTACCAACATTCTATTTTGGAATTTTAAAACTGTCAATATTCTATTTTGTAATTCTAGAACTCCCAACATTCTATTTTAGTATTCTAGAACTCCCAACATTCTATTTTGGAATTCTAGAACTCCCAACATTCTATTTTAGTATTCTAGAACTCCCAACATTCTATTTTGGAATTCTGCAACACCAACATTCTATCTTGGAATTCTAGAACTCCTAACATTCTATTTTGGAATTCTAGAACTCCCAACATTCTATTTTGGAATTATAGAACTCCCAACATTCTATTTTAGTATTCTAGAACTCCCAACATTCTATTTTGGAATTCTAGAACTCGCAATATTCTATTTTGGAATTCTAGAACTCCCAATATTCTATTTTGGAATTCTAGAACTCCCAACATTCTATTTTAGTATTCTAGAACTCCTAACAGACTATTTTGGAATTCTAGAACTCCCAACATTCTATTTTGGTATTCTAGAACTCCCAACAAACAATTTTGGAATTCTAGAACTCCCAACATTCTATTTTGGAATTCTAGAACATCCAACATTCCATTTTCGAATTCTAGAACTCCCAACATTCTATTTTAGAATTCTGCAACACCAACATTATATTTTGGAATTCTAGAACTACCAACATTCTAATTTGGAATTCTGCAACACCAACATTTTACCTTGGTATTCTAGAACTCCCAACATTCTATTTTAGTATTCTAGAACTCCTAACATACTATTTTTGGAATTCTAGAACTCCCAACATTCTTTTTGAAATTCTAGAGCTACCAACATTCTATTTTGGAATTTTAAAACTGTCAATATTCTATTTTGTAATTCTAGAACTCCCAACATTCTATTTTAGTATTCTAGAACTCCCAACATTCTATTTTGGAATTCTAGAACTCGCAATATTCTATTTTGGAATTCTAGAACTCCCAATATTCTATTTTGGAATTCTAGAACTCCCAACATTCTATTTTAGTATTCTAGAACTCCTAACAGACTATTTTGGAATTCTAGAACTCCCAACATTCTTTTTGAAATTCTAGAGCTACCAACATTCTATTTTGGAATTTTAAAACTGTCAATATTCTATTTTGTAATTCTAGAACTCCCAACATTCTATTTTAGTATTCTAGAACTCCCAACATTCTATTTTGGAATTCTGCATCACCAACATTCTTTTTTTGAATTCTAGAACTACCAACATTCTTTTTTGAAATTTTAGAACCCCCAATATTCTATTTTGGAATTCTAGAACTCCCAACATTCTCTTTTGGAATTATATAACTCCCAACATTCTATTTTGGTATTCTAGAACTCCCAACATACTATTTTGGAATTCTAGAACTCCCAACATTCTATTTTGTAATTCTAGAACACCAACATTCCATTTTCGAATTCTAGAACTCCCAACATTCTATTTTGGAATTCTGCAACACCAACATTTTATCTTGGTATTCTAGAACTCCCAACATTCTATTTTGGAATTCTGCAACACAAACATTCTATTTTGGAATTCTAGAACTCTCAACATTCTATTTTGGAATTCTGGAACTCCCAACATTCTATTTTGGAATTATAGAACTCCCAACATTCTATTTTAGTATTCTAGAACTCCCAACATTCTATTTTGGAATTCTAGAACTAACAACATTCTATTGTGGAATTCATGAACTCCCAACATTCTATATAGGAATTCTAGAACTCCCAACATTCTATCTTGGACTTCTAGAACTCCCAATATTCTATTTTGGAATTCTAGAATACCCAACATTATATTTTGGTATTCTAGAACTCTCAACATTCTATTTTGGAATTCTAGAACTCCTAACTGACTATTTTGGAATTCTAGAACTCCCAACATTCTATTTTGGTATTCTAGAACTCCCAACAAACAATTTTGGAATTCTAGAACTCCCAACATTCTATTTTGGAATTCTAGAACATCCAACATTCCATTTTCGAATTCTAGAACTCCCAACATTCTATTTTAGAATTCTGCAACACCAACATTATATTTTGGAATTCTAGAACTACCAACATTCTAATTTGGAATTCTGCAACACCAACATTTTACCTTGGTATTCTAGAACTCCCAACATTCTATTTTAGTATTCTAGAACTCCTAACATACTATTTTTGGAATTCTAGAACTCCCAACATTCTTTTTGAAATTCTAGAGCTACCAACATTCTATTTTGGAATTTTAAAACTGTCAATATTCTATTTTGTAATTCTAGAACTCCCAACATTCTATTTTAGTATTCTAGAACTCCCAACATTCTATTTTGGAATTCTGCAACACCAACATTATATCTTGGTATTCTAGAACTCCAAACATTCTATTTTGGAATTCTAGAACTCCCAACATTCTATTTTGGAATTCTAGAACTCGCAATATTCTATTTTGGAATTCTAGAACTCCCAATATTCTATTTTGGAATTCTAGAACTCCCAACATTCTATTTTAGTATTCTAGAACTCCTAACTGACTATTTTGGAATTCTAGAACTCCCAACATTCTATTTTGGTATTCTAGAATTCCCAACAAACAATTTTGGAATTCTAGAACTCCCAACATTCTATTTTGGAATTCTAGAACATCCAACATTCCATTTTCGAATTCTAGAACTCCCAACATTCTATTTTAGAATTCTGCAACACCAACATTATATTTTGGAATTCTAGAACTACCAACATTCTAATTTGGAATTCTGCAACACCAACATTTTACCTTGGTATTCTAGAACTCCCAACATTCTATTTTAGTATTCTAGAACTCCTAACATACTATTTTAGTATTCTAGAACTCCCAACATTCTATTTTGGAATTCTGCAACACCAACATTCTATCTTGGAATTCTAGAACTCCTAACATTCTATTTTGGAATTCTAGAACTCCCAACATTCTTTTTGAAATTCTAGAGCTACCAACATTCTATTTTGGAATTTTAAAACTGTCAATATTCTATTTTGTAATTCTAGAACTCCCAACATTCTATTTTAGTATTCTAGAACTCCCAACATTCTATTTTGGAATTCTAGAACTCCCAACATTCTATTTTAGTATTCTAGAACTCCCAACATTCTATTTTGGAATTCTGCAACACCAACATTCTATCTTGGAATTCTAGAACTCCTAACATTCTATTTTGGAATTCTAGAACTCCCAACATTCTATTTTGGAATTATAGAACTCCCAACATTCTATTTTAGTATTCTAGAACTCCCAACATTCTATTTTGGAATTCTAGAACTCGCAATATTCTATTTTGGAATTCTAGAACTCCCAATATTCTATTTTGGAATTCTAGAACTCCCAACATTCTATTTTAGTATTCTAGAACTCCTAACAGACTATTTTGGAATTCTAGAACTCCCAACATTCTATTTTGGTATTCTAGAACTCCCAACAAACAATTTTGGAATTCTAGAACTCCCAACATTCTATTTTGGAATTCTAGAACATCCAACATTCCATTTTCGAATTCTAGAACTCCCAACATTCTATTTTAGAATTCTGCAACACCAACATTATATTTTGGAATTCTAGAACTACCAACATTCTAATTTGGAATTCTGCAACACCAACATTTTACCTTGGTATTCTAGAACTCCCAACATTCTATTTTAGTATTCTAGAACTCCTAACATACTATTTTTGGAATTCTAGAACTCCCAACATTCTTTTTGAAATTCTAGAGCTACCAACATTCTATTTTGGAATTTTAAAACTGTCAATATTCTATTTTGTAATTCTAGAACTCCCAACATTCTATTTTAGTATTCTAGAACTCCCAACATTCTATTTTGGAATTCTGCAACACCAACATTCTTTTTTTGAATTCTAGAACTACCAACATTCTTTTTTGAAATTTTAGAACCCCCAATATTCTATTTTGGAATTCTAGAACTCCCAACATTCTCTTTTGGAATTATATAACTCCCAACATTCTATTTTGGTATTCTAGAACTCCCAACATACTATTTTGGAATTCTAGAACTCCCAACATTCTATTTTGTAATTCTAGAACACCAACATTCCATTTTCGAATTCTAGAACTCCCAACATTCTATTTTGGAATTCTGCAACACCAACATTTTATCTTGGTATTCTAGAACTCCCAACATTCTATTTTGGAATTCTGCAACACAAACATTCTATTTTGGAATTCTAGAACTCTCAACATTCTATTTTGGAATTCTGGAACTCCCAACATTCTATTTTGGAATTATAGAACTCCCAACATTCTATTTTAGTATTCTAGAACTCCCAACATTCTATTTTGGAATTCTAGAACTAACAACATTCTATTGTGGAATTCATGAACTCCCAACATTCTATATAGGAATTCTAGAACTCCCAACATTCTATCTTGGACTTCTAGAACTCCCAATATTCTATTTTGGAATTCTAGAATACCCAACATTATATTTTGGTATTCTAGAACTCTCAACATTCTATTTTGGAATTCTAGAACTCCTAACTGACTATTTTGGAATTCTAGAACTCCCAACATTCTATTTTGGTATTCTAGAACTCCCAACAAACAATTTTGGAATTCTAGAACTCCCAACATTCTATTTTGGAATTCTAGAACATCCAACATTCCATTTTCGAATTCTAGAACTCCCAACATTCTATTTTAGAATTCTGCAACACCAACATTATATTTTGGAATTCTAGAACTACCAACATTCTAATTTGGAATTCTGCAACACCAACATTTTACCTTGGTATTCTAGAACTCCCAACATTCTATTTTAGTATTCTAGAACTCCTAACATACTATTTTTGGAATTCTAGAACTCCCAACATTCTTTTTGAAATTCTAGAGCTACCAACATTCTATTTTGGAATTTTAAAACTGTCAATATTCTATTTTGTAATTCTAGAACTCCCAACATTCTATTTTAGTATTCTAGAACTCCCAACATTCTATTTTGGAATTCTGCAACACCAACATTCTTTTTTTGAATTCTAGAACTACCAACATTCTTTTTTGAAATTTTAGAACCCCCAATATTCTATTTTGGAATTCTAGAACTCCCAACATTCTCTTTTGGAATTATATAACTCCCAACATTCTATTTTGGTATTCTAGAACTCCCAACATACTATTTTGGAATTCTAGAACTCCCAACATTCTATTTTGTAATTCTAGAACACCAACATTCCATTTTCGAATTCTAGAACTCACAACATTCTATTTTGGAATTCTGCAACACCAACATTTTATCTTGGTATTCTCGAACTCCCAACATTCTATTTTGGAATTCTGCAACACAAACATTCTATTTTGGAATTCTAGAACTCTCAACATTCTATTTTGGAATTCTGGAACTCCCAACATTCTATTTTGGAATTATAGAACTCCCAACATTCTATTTTAGTATTCTAGAACTCCCAACATTCTATTTTGGAATTCTAGAACTAACAACATTCTATTGTGGAATTCATGAACTCCCAACATTCTATATAGGAATTCTAGAACTCCCAACATTCTATCTTGGACTTCTAGAACTCCCAATATTCTATTTTGGAATTCTAGAACTCCCAACATTATATTTTGGTATTCTAGAACTCTCAACATTCTATTTTGGAATTCTGCAACACCAACATTATATCTTGGTATTCTAGAACTCCAAACATTCTATTTTGGAATTCTAGAACTCCCAACATTCTATTTTGGAATTCTAGAACTCGCAATATTCTATTTTGGAATTCTAGAACTCCCAACATTCTATTTTAGTATTCTAGAACTCCTAACTGACTATTTTGGAATTCTAGAACTCCCAACATTCTATTTTGGAATTCTAGAACTCCCAACATTCTATTTTGGAATTCTAGAACATCCAACATTCCATTTTCGAATTCTAGAACTCCCAACATTCTATTTTAGAATTCTGCAACACCAACATTATATTTTGGAATTCTAGAACTACCAACATTCTAATTTGGAATTCTGCAACACCAACATTTTACCTTGGTATTCTAGAACTCCCAACATTCTATTTTAGTATTCTAGAACTCCTAACATACTATTTTAGTATTCTAGAACTCCCAACATTCTATTTTGGAATTCTGCAACACCAACATTCTATCTTGGAATTCTAGAACTCCTAACATTCTATTTTGGAATTCTAGAACTCCCAACATTCTTTTTGAAATTCTAGAGCTACCAACATTCTATTTTGGAATTTTAAAACTGTCAATATTCTATTTTGTAATTCTAGAACTCCCAACATTCTATTTTAGTATTCTAGAACTCCCAACATTCTATTTTGGAATTCTGCAACACCAACATTCTTTTTTTGAATTCTAGAACTACCAACATTCTTTTTTGAAATTTTAGAACCCCCAATATTCTATTTTGGAATTCTAGAACTCCCAACATTCTCTTTTGGAATTATATAACTCCCAACATTCTATTTTGGTATTCTAGAACTCCCAACATACTATTTTGGAATTCTAGAACTCCCAACATTCTATTTTGTAATTCTAGAACACCAACATTCCATTTTCGAATTCTAGAACTCCCAACATTCTATTTTGGAATTCTGCAACACCAACATTTTATCTTGGTATTCTAGAACTCCCAACATTCTATTTTGGAATTCTGCAACACAAACATTCTATTTTGGAATTCTAGAACTCTCAACATTCTATTTTGGAATTCTGGAACTCCCAACATTCTATTTTGGAATTATAGAACTCCCAACATTCTATTTTAGTATTCTAGAACTCCCAACATTCTATTTTGGAATTCTAGAACTAACAACATTCTATTGTGGAATTCATGAACTCCCAACATTCTATATAGGAATTCTAGAACTCCCAACATTCTATCTTGGACTTCTAGAACTCCCAATATTCTATTTTGGAATTTTAGAATACCCAACATTATATTTTGGTATTCTAGAACTCTCAACATTCTATTTTGGAATTCTAGAACTCCTAACTGACTATTTTGGAATTCTAGAACTCCCAACATTCTATTTTGGTATTCTAGAACTCCCAACAAACAATTTTGGAATTCTAGAACTCCCAACATTCTATTTTGGAATTCTAGAACATCCAACATTCCATTTTCGAATTCTAGAACTCCCAACATTCTATTTTAGAATTCTGCAACACCAACATTATATTTTGGAATTCTAGAACTACCAACATTCTAATTTGGAATTCTGCAACACCAACATTTTACCTTGGTATTCTAGAACTCCCAACATTCTATTTTAGTATTCTAGAACTCCTAACATACTATTTTTGGAATTCTAGAACTCCCAACATTCTTTTTGAAATTCTAGAGCTACCAACATTCTATTTTGGAATTTTAAAACTGTCAATATTCTATTTTGTAATTCTAGAACTCCCAACATTCTATTTTAGTATTCTAGAACTCCCAACATTCTATTTTGGAATTCTGCAACACCAACATTCTTTTTTTGAATTCTAGAACTACCAACATTCTTTTTTGAAATTTTAGAACCCCCAATATTCTATTTTGGAATTCTAGAACTCCCAACATTCTCTTTTGGAATTATATAACTCCCAACATTCTATTTTGGTATTCTAGAACTCCCAACATACTATTTTGGAATTCTAGAACTCCCAACATTCTATTTTGTAATTCTAGAACACCAACATTCCATTTTCGAATTCTAGAACTCACAACATTCTATTTTGGAATTCTGCAACACCAACATTTTATCTTGGTATTCTCGAACTCCCAACATTCTATTTTGGAATTCTGCAACACAAACATTCTATTTTGGAATTCTAGAACTCTCAACATTCTATTTTGGAATTCTGGAACTCCCAACATTCTATTTTGGAATTATAGAACTCCCAACATTCTATTTTAGTATTCTAGAACTCCCAACATTCTATTTTGGAATTCTAGAACTAACAACATTCTATTGTGGAATTCATGAACTCCCAACATTCTATATAGGAATTCTAGAACTCCCAACATTCTATCTTGGACTTCTAGAACTCCCAATATTCTATTTTGGAATTCTAGAACTCCCAACATTATATTTTGGTATTCTAGAACTCTCAACATTCTATTTTGGAATTCTGCAACACCAACATTATATCTTGGTATTCTAGAACTCCAAACATTCTATTTTGGAATTCTAGAACTCCCAACATTCTATTTTGGAATTCTAGAACTCGCAATATTCTATTTTGGAATTCTAGAACTCCCAATATTCTATTTTGGAATTCTAGAACTCCCAACATTCTATTTTAGTATTCTAGAACTCCTAACTGACTATTTTGGAATTCTAGAACTCCCAACATTCTATTTTGGTATTCTAGAACTCCCAACAAACAATTTTGGAATTCTAGAACTCCCAACATTCTATTTTGGAATTCTAGAACATCCAACATTCCATTTTCGAATTCTAGAACTCCCAACATTCTATTTTAGAATTCTGCAACACCAACATTATATTTTGGAATTCTAGAACTACCAACATTCTAATTTGGAATTCTGCAACACCAACATTTTACCTTGGTATTCTAGAACTCCCAACATTCTATTTTAGTATTCTAGAACTCCTAACATACTATTTTAGTATTCTAGAACTCCCAACATTCTATTTTGGAATTCTGCAACACCAACATTCTATCTTGGAATTCTAGAACTCCTAACATTCTATTTTGGAATTCTAGAACTCCCAACATTCTTTTTGAAATTCTAGAGCTACCAACATTCTATTTTGGAATTTTAAAACTGTCAATATTCTATTTTGTAATTCTAGAACTCCCAACATTCTATTTTAGTATTCTAGAACTCCCAACATTCTATTTTGGAATTCTAGAACTCCCAACATTCTATTTTAGTATTCTAGAACTCCCAACATTCTATTTTGGAATTCTGCAACACCAACATTCTATCTTGGAATTCTAGAACTCCTAACATTCTATTTTGGAATTCTAGAACTCCCAACATTCTATTTTGGAATTATAGAACTCCCAACATTCTATTTTAGTATTCTAGAACTCCCAACATTCTATTTTGGAATTCTAGAACTCGCAATATTCTATTTTGGAATTCTAGAACTCCCAATATTCTATTTTGGAATTCTAGAACTCCCAACATTCTATTTTAGTATTCTAGAACTCCTAACAGACTATTTTGGAATTCTAGAACTCCCAACATTCTATTTTGGTATTCTAGAACTCCCAACAAACAATTTTGGAATTCTAGAACTCCCAACATTCTATTTTGGAATTCTAGAACATCCAACATTCCATTTTCGAATTCTAGAACTCCCAACATTCTATTTTAGAATTCTGCAACACCAACATTATATTTTGGAATTCTAGAAATACCAACATTCTAATTTGGAATTCTGCAACACCAACATTTTACCTTGGTATTCTAGAACTCCCAACATTCTATTTTAGTATTCTAGAACTCCTAACATACTATTTTTGGAATTCTAGAACTCCCAACATTCTTTTTGAAATTCTAGAGCTACCAACATTCTATTTTGGAATTTTAAAACTGTCAATATTCTATTTTGTAATTCTAGAACTCCCAACATTCTATTTTAGTATTCTAGAACTCCCAACATTCTATTTTGGAAATCTGCAACACCAACATTCTTTTTTTGAATTCTAGAACTACCAACATTCTTTTTTGAAATTTTAGAACCCCCAATATTCTATTTTGGAATTCTAGAACTCCCAACATTCTCTTTTGGAATTATATAACTCCCAACATTCTATTTTGGTATTCTAGAACTCCCAACATACTATTTTGGAATTCTAGAACTCCCAACATTCTATTTTGTAATTCTAGAACACCAACATTCCATTTTCGAATTCTAGAACTCACAACATTCTATTTTGGAATTCTGCAACACCAACATTTTATCTTGGTATTCTCGAACTCCCAACATTCTATTTTGGAATTCTGCAACACAAACATTCTATTTTGGAATTCTAGAACTCTCAACATTCTATTTTGGAATTCTGGAACTCCCAACATTCTATTTTGGAATTATAGAACTCCCAACATTCTATTTTAGTATTCTAGAACTCCCAACATTCTATTTTGAAATTCTAGAACTAACAACATTCTATCTTGGACTTCTAGAACTCCCAATATTCTATTTTGGAATTCTAGAACTCCCAACATTATATTTTGGTATTCTAGAACTCTCAACATTCTATTTTGGAATTCTGCAACACCAACATTATATCTTGGTATTCTAGAACTCCAAACATTCTATTTTGGAATTCTAGAACTCCCAACATTCTATTTTGGAATTCTAGAACTCGCAATATTCTATTTTGGAATTCTAGAACTCCCAATATTCTATTTTGGAATTCTAGAACTCCCAACATTCTATTTTAGTATTCTAGAACTCCTAACTGACTATTTTGGAATTCTAGAACTCCCAACATTCTATTTTGGTATTCTAGAACTCCCAACAAACAATTTTGGAATTCTAGAACTCCCAACATTCTATTTTGGAATTCTAGAACATCCAACATTCCATTTTCGAATTCTAGAACTCCCAACATTCTATTTTAGAATTCTGCAACACCAACATTATATTTTGGAATTCTAGAACTACCAACATTCTAATTTGGAATTCTGCAACACCAACATTTTACCTTGGTATTCTAGAACTCCCAACATTCTATTTTAGTATTCTAGAACTCCTAACATACTATTTTTGGAATTCTAGAACTCCCAACATTCTTTTTGAAATTCTAGAGCTACCAACATTCTATTTTGGAATTTTAAAACTGTCAATATTCTATTTTGTAATTCTAGAACTCCCAACATTCTATTTTAGTATTCTAGAACTCCCAACATTCTATTTTGGAATTCTAGAACTCCCAACATTCTATTTTAGTATTCTAGAACTCCCAACATTCTGTTTTGGAATTCTGCAACACCAACATTCTATCTTGGAATTCTAGAACTCCTAACATTCTATTTTGGAATTCTAGAACTCCCAACATTCTATTTTGGAATTATAGAACTCCCAACATTCTATTTTAGTATTCTAGAACTCCCAACATTCTATTTTGGAATTCTAGAACTCCTTACATTCTTTTTTGGAAATCTAGAACTCCTAACATTGTATTTTGGAATTCTAGAACACCAACATTCCATTTTCGAATTCTAGAACTCTCAACATTCTATATAGGAATTCTAGAACTCCCAACATTCTATCTTGGACTTCTAGAACTCCCAATATTCTATTTTGGAATTCTGGAACTCCCAACATTATATTTTGGTAATCTAGAACTCTCAACATTCTATTTTGGAATTCTGCAACACCAACATTATATCTTGGTATTCTAGAACTCCAAACATTCTATTTTGGAATTCTAGAACTCCCAACATTCTATTTTGGAATTCTAGAACTCGCAATATTCTATTTTGGAATTCTAGAACTCCCAATATTCTATTTTGGAATTCTAGAACTCCCAACATTCTATTTTAGTATTCTAGAACTCCTAACAGACTATTTTGGAATTCTAGAACTCCCAACATTCTATTTTGGTATTCTAGAACTCCCAACAAACAATTTTGGAATTCTAGAACTCCCAACATTCTATTTTGGAATTCTAGAACATCCAACATTCCATTTTCGAATTCTAGAACTCCCAACATTCTATTTTAGAATTCTGCAACACCAACATTATATTTTGGAATTCTAGAACTACCAACATTCTAATTTGGAATTCTGCAACACCAACATTTTACCTTGGTATTCTAGAACTCCCAACATTCTATTTTAGTATTCTAGAACTCCTAACATACTATTTTTGGAATTCTAGAACTCCCAACATTCTTTTTGAAATTCTAGAGCTACCAACATTCCATTTTGGAATTTTAAAACTGTCAATATTCTATTTTGTAATTCTAGAACTCCCAACATTCTATTTTAGTATTCTAGAACTCCCAACATTCTATTTTGGAATTCTGCAACACCAACATTCTTTTTTTGAATTCTAGAACTACCAACATTCTTTTTTGAAATTTTAGAACCCCCAATATTCTATTTTGGAATTCTAGAACTCCCAACATTCTCTTTTGGAATTATATAACTCCCAACATTCTATTTTGGTATTCTAGAACTCCCAACATACTATTTTGGAATTCTAGAACTCCCAACATTCTATTTTGTAATTCTAGAACACCAACATTCCATTTTCGAATTCTAGAACTCTCAACATTCTATTTTGGAATTCTAGAACTCCCAACATTCTATTTTGTAATTCTAGAACACCAACATTCCATTTTCGAATTCTAGAACTCCCAACATTCTATTTTGGAATTCTAGAACACCAACATTCCATTTTCGAATTCTAGAACTCTCAACATTCTATTTTGGAATTCTAGAACTCCCAACATTCTATTTTGTAATTCTAGAACACCAACATTCCATTTTCGAATTCTAGAACTCCCAACATTCTATTTTGGAATTCTGCAACACCAACATTTTATCTTGGTATTCTAGAACTCCCAACATTCTATTTTGGAATTCTGCAACACAAACATTCTATTTTGGAATTCTAGAACTCTCAACATTCTATTTTGGAATTCTGGAACTCCCAACATTCTATTTTGGAATTATAGAACTCCCAACATTCTAATTTAGTATTCTAGAACTCCCAACATTCTATTTTGGAATTCTAGAACTAACATTCTATTGTGGAATTCATGAACTCCCAACATTCTATATAGGAATTCTAGAACTCCCAACATTCTATCTTGGACTTCTAGAACTCCCAATATTCTATTTTGGAATTCTAGAACTCCCAACATTATATTTTGGTATTCTAGAACTCTCAACATTCTATTTTGGAATTCTGCAACACCAACATTATATCTTGGTATTCTAGAACTCCAAACATTCTATTTTGGAATTCTAGAACTCCCAACATTCTATTTTGGAATTCTAGAACTCGCAATATTCTATTTTGGAATTCTAGAACTCCCAATATTCTATATTGGAATTCTAGAACTCCCAACATTCTATTTTAGTATTCTAGAACTCCTAACTGACTATTTTGGAATTCTAGAACTCCCAACATTCTATTTTAGTATTCTAGAACTCCCAACAAACAATTTTGGAATTCTAGAACTCCCAACATTCTATTTTGGAATTCTAGAACATCCAACATTCCATTTTCGAATTCTAGAACTCCCAACATTCTATTTTAGAATTCTGCAACACCAACATTATATTTTGGAATTCTAGAACTACCAACATTCTAATTTGGAATTCTGCAACACCAACATTTTACCTTGGTATTCTAGAACTCCCAACATTCTATTTTAGTATTCTAGAACTCCTAACATACTATTTTTGGAATTCTAGAACTCCCAACATTCTTTTTGAAATTCTAGAGCTACCAACATTCTATTTTGGAATTTTAAAACTGTCAATATTCTATTTTGTAATTCTAGAACTCCCAACATTCTATTTTAGTATTCTAGAACTCCCAACATTCTATTTTGGAATTCTAGAACTCGCAATATTCTATTTTGGAATTCTAGAACTCCCAATATTCTATTTTGGAATTCTAGAACTCCCAACATTCTATTTTAGTATTCTAGAACTCCTAACAGACTATTTTGGAATTCTAGAACTCCCAACATTCTTTTTGAAATTCTAGAGCTACCAACATTCTATTTTGGAATTCTGGAACTCCCAACATTCTATTTTGGAATTATAGAACTCCCAACATTCTATTTTAGTATTCTAGAACTCCCAACATTCTATTTTGGAATTCTAGAACTAACAACATTCTATTGTGGAATTCATGAACTCCCAACATTCTATATAGGAATTCTAGAACTCCCAACATTCTATCTTGGACTTCTAGAACTCCCAATATTCTATTTTGGAATTCTAGAATACCCAACATTATATTTTGGTATTCTAGAACTCTCAACATTCTATTTTGGAATTCTAGAACTCCTAACTGACTATTTTGGAATTCTAGAACTCCCAACATTCTATTTTGGTATTCTAGAACTCCCAACAAACAATTTTGGAATTCTAGAACTCCCAACATTCTATTTTGGAATTCTAGAACATCCAACATTCCATTTTCGAATTCTAGAACTCCCAACATTCTATTTTAGAATTCTGCAACACCAACATTATATTTTGGAATTCTAGAACTACCAACATTCTAATTTGGAATTCTGCAACACCAACATTTTACCTTGGTATTCTAGAACTCCCAACATTCTATTTTAGTATTCTAGAACTCCTAACATACTATTTTTGGAATTCTAGAACTCCCAACATTCTTTTTGAAATTCTAGAGCTACCAACATTCTATTTTGGAATTTTAAAACTGTCAATATTCTATTTTGTAATTCTAGAACTCCCAACATTCTATTTTAGTATTCTAGAACTCCCAACATTCTATTTTGGAATTCTGCAACACCAACATTCTTTTTTTGAATTCTAGAACTACCAACATTCTTTTTTGAAATTTTAGAACCCCCAATATTCTATTTTGGAATTCTAGAACTCCCAACATTCTCTTTTGGAATTATATAACTCCCAACATTCTATTTTGGTATTCTAGAACTCCCAACATACTATTTTGGAATTCTAGAACTCCCAACATTCTATTTTGTAATTCTAGAACACCAACATTCCATTTTCGAATTCTAGAACTCACAACATTCTATTTTGGAATTCTGCAACACCAACATTTTATCTTGGTATTCTCGAACTCCCAACATTCTATTTTGGAATTCTGCAACACAAACATTCTATTTTGGAATTCTAGAACTCTCAACATTCTATTTTGGAATTCTGGAACTCCCAACATTCTATTTTGGAATTATAGAACTCCCAACATTCTATTTTAGTATTCTAGAACTCCCAACATTCTATTTTGGAATTCTAGAACTAACAACATTCTATTGTGGAATTCATGAACTCCCAACATTCTATATAGGAATTCTAGAACTCCCAACATTCTATATTGGACTTCTAGAACTCCCAATATTCTATTTTGGAATTCTAGAACTCCCAACATTATATTTTGGTATTCTAGAACTCTCAACATTCTATTTTGGAATTCTGCAACACCAACATTATATCTTGGTATTCTAGAACTCCCAACATTCTATTTTGGAATTCTAGAACTAACAACATTCTATTGTGGAATTCATGAACTCCCAACATTCTATATAGGAATTCTAGAACTCCCAACATTCTATCTTGGACTTCTAGAACTCCCAATATTCTATTTTGGAATTCTAGAACTCCCAACATTATATTTTGGTATTCTAGAACTCTCAACATTCTATTTTGGAATTCTGCAACACCAACATTATATCTTGGTATTCTAGAACTCCAAACATTCTATTTTGGAATTCTAGAACTCCCAACATTCTATTTTGGAATTCTAGAACTCGCAATATTCTATTTTGGAATTCTAGAACTCCCAATATTCTATATTGGAATTCTAGAACTCCCAACATTCTATTTTAGTATTCTAGAACTCCTAACTGACTATTTTGGAATTCTAGAACTCCCAACATTCTATTTTAGTATTCTAGAACTCCCAACAAACAATTTTGGAATTCTAGAACTCCCAACATTCTATTTTGGAATTCTAGAACATCCAACATTCCATTTTCGAATTCTAGAACTCCCAACATTCTATTTTAGAATTCTGCAACACCAACATTATATTTTGGAATTCTAGAACTACCAACATTCTAATTTGGAATTCTGCAACACCAACATTTTACCTTGGTATTCTAGAACTCCCAACATTCTATTTTAGTATTCTAGAACTCCTAACATTCTATTTTTGGAATTCTAGAACTCCCAACATTCTTTTTGAAATTCTAGAGCTACCAACATTCTATTTTGGAATTTTAAAACTGTCAATATTCTATTTTGTAATTCTAGAACTCCCAACATTCTATTTTAGTATTCTAGAACTCCCAACATTCTATTTTGGAATTCTAGAACTCGCAATATTCTATTTTGGAATTCTAGAACTCCCAATATTCTATTTTGGAATTCTAGAACTCCCAACATTCTATTTTAGTATTCTAGAACTCCTAACAGACTATTTTGGAATTCTAGAACTCCCAACATTCTATTTTGGTATTCTAGAACTCCCAACAAACAATTTTGGAATTCTAGAACTCCCAACATTCTATTTTGGAATTCTAGAACATCCAACATTCCATTTTCGAATTCTAGAACTCCCAACATTCTATTTTAGAATTCTGCAACACCAACATTATATTTTGGAATTCTAGAACTACCAACATTCTAATTTGGAATTCTGCAACACCAACATTTTACCTTGGTATTCTAGAACTCCCAACATTCTATTTTAGTATTCTAGAACTCCTAACATACTATTTTTGGAATTCTAGAACTCCCAACATTCTTTTTGAAATTCTAGAGCTACCAACATTCTATTTTGGAATTTTAAAACTGTCAATATTCTATTTTGTAATTCTAGACTCCCAACATTCTATTTTAGTATTCTAGAACTCCCAACATTCTATTTTGGAATTCTGCAACACCAACATTATTTTTTTGAATTCTAGAACTACCAACATTCTTTTTTGAAATTTTAGAACCCCCAATATTCTATTTTGGAATTCTAGAACTCCCAACATTCTCTTTTGGAATTATATAACTCCCAACATTCTATTTTGGTATTCTAGAACTCCCAACATACTATTTTGGAATTCTAGAACTCCCAACATTCTATTTTGTAATTCTAGAACACCAACATTCCATTTTCGAATTCTAGAACTCCCAACATTCTATTTTGGAATTCTGCAACACCAACATTTTATCTTGGTATTCTAGAACTCCCAACATTCTATTTTGGAATTCTGCAACACAAACATTCTATTTTGGAATTCTAGAACTCTCAACATTCTATTTTGGAATTCTGGAACTCCCAACATTCTATTTTGGAATTATAGAACTCCCAACATTCTATTTTAGTATTCTAGAACTCCCAACATTCTATTTTGGAATTCTAGAACTAACAACATTCTATTGTGGAATTCATGAACTCCCAACATTCTATATAGGAATTCTAGAACTCCCAACATTCTATCTTGGACTTCTAGAACTCCCAATATTCTATTTTGGAATTCTAGAATACCCAACATTATATTTTGGTATTCTAGAACTCTCAACATTCTATTTTGGAATTCTAGAACTCCTAACTGACTGTTTTGGAATTCTAGAACTCCCAACATTCTATTTTGGTATTCTAGAACTCCCAACAAACAATTTTGGAATTCTAGAACTCCCAACATTCTATTTTGGAATTCTAGAACATCCAACATTCCATTTTCGAATTCTAGAACTCCCAACATTCTATTTTAGAATTCTGCAACACCAACATTATATTTTGGAATTCTAGAACTACCAACATTCTAATTTGGAATTCTGCAACACCAACATTTTACCTTGGTATTCTAGAACTCCCAACATTCTATTTTAGTATTCTAGAACTCCTAACATACTATTTTTGGAATTCTAGAACTCCCAACATTCTTTTTGAAATTCTAGAGCTACCAACATTCTATTTTGGAATTTTAAAACTGTCAATATTCTATTTTGTAATTCTAGAACTCCCAACATTCTATTTTAGTATTCTAGAACTCCCAACATTCTATTTTGGAATTCTGCAACACCAACATTATATCTTGGTATTCTAGAACTCCAAACATTCTATTTTGGAATTCTAGAACTCCCAACATTCTATTTTGGAATTCTAGAACTCGCAATATTCTATTTTGGAATTCTAGAACTCCCAATATTCTATTTTGGAATTCTAGAACTCCCAACATTCTATTTTAGTATTCTAGAACTCCTAACTGACTATTTTGGAATTCTAGAACTCCCAACATTCTATTTTGGTATTCTAGAATTCCCAACAAACAATTTTGGAATTCTAGAACTCCCAACATTCTATTTTGGAATTCTAGAACATCCAACATTCCATTTTCGAATTCTAGAACTCCCAACATTCTATTTTAGAATTCTGCAACACCAACATTATATTTTGGAATTCTAGAACTACCAACATTCTAATTTGGAATTCTGCAACACCAACATTTTACCTTGGTATTCTAGAACTCCCAACATTCTATTTTAGTATTCTAGAACTCCTAACATACTATTTTAGTATTCTAGAACTCCCAACATTCTATTTTGGAATTCTGCAACACCAACATTCTATCTTGGAATTCTAGAACTCCTAACATTCTATTTTGGAATTCTAGAACTCCCAACATTCTTTTTGAAATTCTAGAGCTACCAACATTCTATTTTGGAATTTTAAAACTGTCAATATTCTATTTTGTAATTCTAGAACTCCCAACATTCTATTTTAGTATTCTAGAACTCCCAACATTCTATTTTGGAATTCTAGAACTCCCAACATTCTATTTTAGTATTCTAGAACTCCCAACATTCTATTTTGGAATTCTGCAACACCAACATTCTATCTTGGAATTCTAGAACTCCTATTATTCTATTTTGGAATTCTAGAACTCCCAACATTCTATTTTGGAATTATAGAACTCCCAACATTCTATTTTAGTATTCTAGAACTCCCAACATTCTATTTTGGAATTCTAGAACTCGCAATATTCTATTTTGGAATTCTAGAACTCCCAATATTCTATTTTGGAATTCTAGAACTCCCAACATTCTATTTTAGTATTCTAGAACTCCTAACAGACTATTTTGGAATTCTAGAACTCCCAACATTCTATTTTGGTATTCTAGAACTCCCAACAAACAATTTTGGAATTCTAGAACTCCCAACATTCTATTTTGGAATTCTAGAACATCCAACATTCCATTTTCGAATTCTAGAACTCCCAACATTCTATTTTAGAATTCTGCAACACCAACATTATATTTTGGAATTCTAGAACTACCAACATTCTAATTTGGAATTCTGCAACACCAACATTTTACCTTGGTATTCTAGAACTCCCAACATTCTATTTTAGTATTCTAGAACTCCTAACATACTATTTTTGGAATTCTAGAACTCCCAACATTCTTTTTGAAATTCTAGAGCTACCAACATTCTATTTTGGCATTTTAAAACTGTCAATATTCTATTTTGTAATTCTAGAACTCCCAACATTCTATTTTAGTATTCTAGAACTCCCAACATTCTATTTTGGAATTCTGCAACACCAACATTCTTTTTTTGAATTCTAGAACTACCAACATTCTTTTTTGAAATTTTAGAACCCCCAATATTCTATTTTGGAATTCTAGAACTCCCAACATTCTCTTTTGGAATTATATAACTCCCAACATTCTATTTTGGTATTCTAGAACTCCCAACATACTATTTTGGAATTCTAGAACTCCCAACATTCTATTTTGTAATTCTAGAACACCAACATTCCATTTTCGAATTCTAGAACTCCCAACATTCTATTTTGGAATTCTGCAACACCAACATTTTATCTTGGTATTCTAGAACTCCCAACATTCTATTTTGGAATTCTGCAACACAAACATTCTATTTTGGAATTCTAGAACTCTCAACATTCTATTTTGGAATTCTGGAACTCCCAACATTCTATTTTGGAATTATAGAACTCCCAACATTCTATTTTAGTATTCTAGAACTCCCAACATTCTATTTTGGAATTCTAGAACTAACAACATTCTATTGTGGAATTCATGAACTCCCAACATTCTATATAGGAATTCTAGAACTCCCAACATTCTATCTTGGACTTCTAGAACTCCCAATATTCTATTTTGGAATTCTAGAATACCCAACATTATATTTTGGTATTCTAGAACTCTCAACATTCTATTTTGGAATTCTAGAACTCCTAACTGACTATTTTGGAATTCTAGAACTCCCAACATTCTATTTTGGTATTCTAGAACTCCCAACAAACAATTTTGGAATTCTAGAACTCCCAACATTCTATTTTGGAATTCTAGAACATCCAACATTCCATTTTCGAATTCTAGAACTCCCAACATTCTATTTTAGAATTCTGCAACACCAACATTATATTTTGGAATTCTAGAACTACCAACATTCTAATTTGGAATTCTGCAACACCAACATTTTACCTTGGTATTCTAGAACTCCCAACATTCTATTTTAGTATTCTAGAACTCCTAACATACTATTTTTGGAATTCTAGAACTCCCAACATTCTTTTTGAAATTCTAGAGCTACCAACATTCTATTTTGGAATTTTAAAACTGTCAATATTCTATTTTGTAATTCTAGAACTCCCAACATTCTATTTTAGTATTCTAGAACTCCCAACATTCTATTTTGGAATTCTGCAACACCAACATTCTTTTTTTGAATTCTAGAACTACCAACATTCTTTTTTGAAATTTTAGAACCCCCAATATTCTATTTTGGAATTCTAGAACTCCCAACATTCTCTTTTGGAATTATATAACTCCCAACATTCTATTTTGGTATTCTAGAACTCCCAACATACTATTTTGGAATTCTAGAACTCCCAACATTCTATTTTGTAATTCTAGAACACCAACATTCCATTTTCGAATTCTAGAACTCACAACATTCTATTTTGGAATTCTGCAACACCAACATTTTATCTTGGTATTCTCGAACTCCCAACATTCTATTTTGGAATTCTGCAACACAAACATTCTATTTTGGAATTCTAGAACTCTCAACATTCTATTTTGGAATTCTGGAACTCCCAACATTCTATTTTGGAATTATAGAACTCCCAACATTCTATTTTAGTATTCTAGAACTCCCAACATTCTATTTTGGAATTCTAGAACTAACAACATTCTATTGTGGAATTCATGAACTCCCAACATTCTATATAGGAATTCTAGAACTCCCAACATTCTATCTTGGACTTCTAGAACTCCCAATATTCTATTTTGGAATTCTAGAACTCCCAACATTATATTTTGGTATTCTAGAACTCTCAACATTCTATTTTGGAATTCTGCAACACCAACATTATATCTTGGTATTCTAGAACTCCAAACATTCTATTTTGGAATTCTAGAACTCCCAACATTCTATTTTGGAATTCTAGAACTCCCAACATTCTATTTTGTAATTCTAGAACACCAACATTCCATTTTCGAATTCTAGAACTCCCAACATTCTATTTTGGAATTCTGCAACACCAACATTTTATCTTGGTATTCTAGAACTCCCAACATTCTATTTTGGAATTCTGCAACACAAACATTCTATTTTGGAATTCTAGAACTCTCAACATTCTATTTTGGAATTCTGGAACTCCCAACATTCTATTTTGGAATTATAGAACTCCCAACATTCTATTTTAGTATTCTAGAACTCCCAACATTCTATTTTGGAATTCTAGAACTAACAACATTCTATTGTGGAATTCATGAACTCCCAACATTCTATATAGGAATTCTAGAACTCCCAACATTCTATCTTGGACTTCTAGAACTCCCAATATTCTATTTTGGAATTCTAGAATACCCAACATTATATTTTGGTATTCTAGAACTCTCAACATTCTATTTTGGAATTCTAGAACTCCTAACTGACTATTTTGGAATTCTAGAACTCCCAACATTCTATTTTGGTATTCTAGAACTCCCAACAAACAATTTTGGAATTCTAGAACTCCCAACATTCTATTTTGGAATTCTAGAACATCCAACATTCCATTTTCGAATTCTAGAACTCCCAACATTCTATTTTAGAATTCTGCAACACCAACATTATATTTTGGAATTCTAGAACTACCAACATTCTAATTTGGAATTCTGCAACACCAACATTTTACCTTGGTATTCTAGAACTCCCAACATTCTATTTTAGTATTCTAGAACTCCTAACATACTATTTTTGGAATTCTAGAACTCCCAACATTCTTTTTGAAATTCTTTAGCTACCAACATTCTATTTTGGAATTTTAAAACTGTCAATATTCTATTTTGTAATTCTAGAACTCCCAACATTCTATTTTAGTATTCTAGAACTCCCAACATTCTATTTTGGAATTCTGCAACACCAACATTCTTTTTTTGAATTCTAGAACTACCAACATTCTTTTTTGAAATTTTAGAACCCCCAATATTCTATTTTGGAATTCTAGAACTCCCAACATTCTCTTTTGGAATTATATAACTCCCAACATTCTATTTTGGTATTCTAGAACTCCCAACATACTATTTTGGAATTCTAGAACTCCCAACATTCTATTTTGTAATTCTAGAACACCAACATTCCATTTTCGAATTCTAGAACTCACAACATTCTATTTTGGAATTCTGCAACACCAACATTTTATCTTGGTATTCTCGAACTCCCAACATTCTATTTTGGAATTCTGCAACACAAACATTCTATTTTGGAATTCTAGAACTCTCAACATTCTATTTTGGAATTCTGGAACTCCCAACATTCTATTTTGGAATTATAGAACTCCCAACATTCTATTTTAGTATTCTAGAACTCCCAACATTCTATTTTGGAATTCTAGAACTAACAACATTCTATTGTGGAATTCATGAACTCCCAACATTCTATATAGGAATTCTAGAACTCCCAACATTCTATCTTGGACTTCTAGAACTCCCAATATTCTATTTTGGAATTCTAGAACTCCCAACATTATATTTTGGTATTCTAGAACTCTCAACATTCTATTTTGGAATTCTGCAACACCAACATTATATCTTGGTATTCTAGAACTCCAAACATTCTATTTTGGAATTCTAGAACTCCCAACATTCTATTTTGGAATTCTAGAACTCGCAATATTCTATTTTGGAATTCTAGAACTCCCAATATTCTATTTTGGAATTCTAGAACTCCCAACATTCTATTTTAGTATTCTAGAACTCCTAACTGACTATTTTGGAATTCTAGAACTCCCAACATTCTATTTTGGTATTCTAGAACTCCCAACAAACAATTTTGGAATTCTAGAACTCCCAACATTCTATTTTGGAATTCTAGAACATCCAACATTCCATTTTCGAATTCTAGAACTCCCAACATTCTATTTTAGAATTCTGCAACACCAACATTATATTTTGGAATTCTAGAACTACCAACATTCTAATTTGGAATTCTGCAACACCAACATTTTACCTTGGTATTCTAGAACTCCCAACATTCTATTTTAGTATTCTAGAACTCCTAACATACTATTTTAGTATTCTAGAACTCCCAACATTCTATTTTGGAATTCTGCAACACCAACATTCTATCTTGGAATTCTAGAACTCCTAACATTCTATTTTGGAATTCTAGAACTCCCAACATTCTTTTTGAAATTCTAGAGCTACCAACATTCTATTTTGGAATTTTAAAACTGTCAATATTCTATTTTGTAATTCTAGAACTCCCAACATTCTATTTTAGTATTCTAGAACTCCCAACATTCTATTTTGGAATTCTAGAACTCCCAACATTCTATTTTAGTATTCTAGAACTCCCAACATTCTATTTTGGAATTCTGCAACACCAACATTCTATCTTGGAATTCTAGAACTCCTAACATTCTATTTTGGAATTCTAGAACTCCCAACATTCTATTTTGGAATTATAGAACTCCCAACATTCTATTTTAGTATTCTAGAACTCCCAACATTCTATTTTGGAATTCTAGAACTCGCAATATTCTATTTTGGAATTCTAGAACTCCCAACATTCTATTTTAGTATTCTAGAACTCCTAACAGACTATTTTGGAATTCTAGAACTCCCAACATTCTATTTTGGTATTCTAGAACTCCCAACAAACAATTTTGGAATTCTAGAACTCCCAACATTCTATTTTGGAATTCTAGAACATCCAACATTCCATTTTCGAATTCTAGAACTCCCAACATTCTATTTTAGAATTCTGCAACACCAACATTATATTTTGGAATTCTAGAACTACCAACATTCTAATTTGGAATTCTGCAACACCAACATTTTACCTTGGTATTCTAGAACTCCCAACATTCTATTTTAGTATTCTAGAACTCCTAACATACTATTTTTGGAATTCTAGAACTCCCAACATTCTTTTTGAAATTCTAGAGCTACCAACATTCTATTTTGGAATTTTAAAACTGTCAATATTCTATTTTGTAATTCTAGAACTCCCAACATTCTATTTTAGTATTCTAGAACTCCCAACATTCTATTTTGGAATTCTGCAACACCAACATTCTTTTTTTGAATTCTAGAACTACCAACATTCTTTTTTGAAATTTTAGAACCCCCAATATTCTATTTTGGAATTCTAGAACTCCCAACATTCTCTTTTGGAATTATATAACTCCCAACATTCTATTTTGGTATTCTAGAACTCCCAACATACTATTTTGGAATTCTAGAACTCCCAACATTCTATTTTGTAATTCTAGAACACCAACATTCCATTTTCGAATTCTAGAACTCCCAACATTCTATTTTGGAATTCTGCAACACCAACATTTTATCTTGGTATTCTAGAACTCCCAACATTCTATTTTGGAATTCTGCAACACAAACATTCTATTTTGGAATTCTAGAACTCTCAACATTCTATTTTGGAATTCTGGAACTCCCAACATTCTATTTTGGAATTATAGAACTCCCAACATTCTATTTTAGTATTCTAGAACTCCCAACATTCTATTTTGGAATTCTAGAACTAACAACATTCTATTGTGGAATTCATGAACTCCCAACATTCTATATAGGAATTCTAGAACTCCCAACATTCTATCTTGGACTTCTAGAACTCCCAATATTCTATTTTGGAATTCTAGAATACCCAACATTATATTTTGGTATTCTAGAACTCTCAACATTCTATTTTGGAATTCTAGAACTCCTAACTGACTATTTTGGAATTCTAGAACTCCCAACATTCTATTTTGGTATTCTAGAACTCCCAACAAACAATTTTGGAATTCTAGAACTCCCAACATTCTATTTTGGAATTCTAGAACATCCAACATTCCATTTTCGAATTCTAGAACTCCCAACATTCTATTTTAGAATTCTGCAACACCAACATTATATTTTGGAATTCTAGAAATACCAACATTCTAATTTGGAATTCTGCAACACCAACATTTTACCTTGGTATTCTAGAACTCCCAACATTCTATTTTAGTATTCTAGAACTCCTAACATACTATTTTTGGAATTCTAGAACTCCCAACATTCTTTTTGAAATTCTAGAGCTACCAACATTCTATTTTGGAATTTTAAAACTGTCAATATTCTATTTTGTAATTCTAGAACTCCCAACATTCTATTTTAGTATTCTAGAACTCCCAACATTCTATTTTGGAAATCTGCAACACCAACATTCTTTTTTTGAATTCTAGAACTACCAACATTCTTTTTTGAAATTTTAGAACCCCCAATATTCTATTTTGGAATTCTAGAACTCCCAACATTCTCTTTTGGAATTATATAACTCCCAACATTCTATTTTGGTATTATAGAACTCCCAACATACTATTTTGGAATTCTAGAACTCCCAACATTCTATTTTGTAATTCTAGAACACCAACATTCCATTTTCGAATTCTAGAACTCACAACATTCTATTTTGGAATTCTGCAACACCAACATTTTATCTTGGTATTCTCGAACTCCCAACAT
The DNA here is from genome assembly GCF_028390025.1 of Pseudophryne corroboree. Lineage (NCBI taxonomy): Eukaryota > Metazoa > Chordata > Amphibia > Anura > Myobatrachidae > Pseudophryne > Pseudophryne corroboree. Next base: position 302,009 of record NW_026970222.1, on the reverse strand, counting down.
TCTATTTTGGAATTCTGCAACACAAACATTCTATTTTGGAATTCTAGAACTCTCAACATTCTATTTTGGAATTCTGGAACTCCCAACATTCTATTTTGGAATTATAGAACTCCCAACATTCTATTTTAGTATTCTAGAACTCCCAACATTCTATTTTGGAATTCTAGAACTAACAACATTCTATCTTGGACTTCTAGAACTCCCAATATTCTATTTTGGAATTCTAGAACTCCCAACATTATATTTTGGTATTCTAGAACTCTCAACATTCTATTTTGGAATTCTGCAACACCAACATTATATCTTGGTATTCTAGAACTCCAAACATTCTATTTTGGAATTCTAGAACTCCCAACATTCTATTTTGGAATTCTAGAACTCGCAATATTCTATTTTGGAATTCTAGAACTCCCAATATTCTATTTTGGAATTCTAGAACTCCCAACATTCTATTTTAGTATTCTAGAACTCCTAACTGACTATTTTGGAATTCTAGAACTCCCAACATTCTATTTTGGTATTCTAGAACTCCCAACAAACAATTTTGGAATTCTAGAACTCCCAACATTCTATTTTGGAATTCTAGAACATCCAACATTCCATTTTCGAATTCTAGAACTCCCAACATTCTATTTTAGAATTCTGCAACACCAACATTATATTTTGGAATTCTAGAACTACCAACATTCTAATTTGGAATTCTGCAACACCAACATTTTACCTTGGTATTCTAGAACTCCCAACATTCTATTTTAGTATTCTAGAACTCCTAACATACTATTTTTGGAATTCTAGAACTCCCAACATTCTTTTTGAAATTCTAGAGCTACCAACATTCTATTTTGGAATTTTAAAACTGTCAATATTCTATTTTGTAATTCTAGAACTCCCAACATTCTATTTTAGTATTCTAGAACTCCCAACATTCTATTTTGGAATTCTAGAACTCCCAACATTCTATTTTAGTATTCTAGAACTCCCAACATTCTATTTTGGAATTCTGCAACACCAACATTCTATCTTGGAATTCTAGAACTCCTAACATTCTATTTTGGAATTCTAGAACTCCCAACATTCTATTTTGGAATTATAGAACTCCCAACATTCTATTTTAGTATTCTAGAACTCCCAACATTCTATTTTGGAATTCTAGAACTCCCTACATTCTTTTTTGGAAATCTAGAACTCCTAACATTGTATTTTGGAATTCTAGAACACCAACATTCCATTTTCGAATTCTAGAACTCTCAACATTCTATATAGGAATTCTAGAACTCCCAACATTCTATCTTGGACTTCTAGAACTCCCAATATTCTATTTTGGAATTCTGGAACTCCCAACATTATATTTTGGTAATCTAGAACTCTCAACATTCTATTTTGGAATTCTGCAACACCAACATTATATCTTGGTATTCTAGAACTCCAAACATTCTATTTTGGAATTCTAGAACTCCCAACATTCTATTTTGGAATTCTAGAACTCGCAATATTCTATTTTGGAATTCTAGAACTCCCAATATTCTATTTTGGAATTCTAGAACTCCCAACATTCTATTTTAGTATTCTAGAACTCCTAACAGACTATTTTGGAATTCTAGAACTCCCAACATTCTATTTTGGTATTCTAGAACTCCCAACAAACAATTTTGGAATTCTAGAACTCCCAACATTCTATTTTGGAATTCTAGAACATCCAACATTCCATTTTCGAATTCTAGAACTCCCAACATTCTATTTTAGAATTCTGCAACACCCACATTATATTTTGGAATTCTAGAACTTCCAACATTCTAATTTGGAATTCTGCAACACCAACATTTTACCTTGGTATTCTAGAACTCCCAACATTCTATTTTAGTATTCTAGAACTCCTAACATACTATTTTTGGAATTCTAGAACTCCCAACATTCTTTTTGAAATTCTAGAGCTACCAACATTCTATTTTGGAATTTTAAAACTGTCAATATTCTATTTTGTAATTCTAGAACTCCCAACATTCTATTTT